>NC_048565.1:72605437-72782937 GCF_013265735.2 Oncorhynchus mykiss
TAATACATCCTCACTGTTGGCCTGATCCATTTGTAATTAGACACAAAAAGACAGGATACATGATCCTTCAATAGGCCCAATGTAAAACCTGAGGTTTTAGCTCTGAAAGTCCATCAATAAAGTCCACTCAAGTCCAAACAATCTCCACTCACTTTGCCTCCTTGACAGTCATTCTGTGCTTTTGTCTTGGTTTGGCCTTCAAACTTTAGACTCCCGTCATCTTTACCCAAAGAATCGATAGCAGCTACACGGTTGCTCTGCAGTCCAGACACTTTGCACAGTCCCTCACATAATAAAGTGCCTTTACTCACAGCTGAAATAACCCACTGTTTGTGTTTAAGGGAAGGCCAATCAGAAAAATCTCCTTGCTCAGCAGCAGGCGATGGGGCTTGTCTGGCAGTAAAACTGTCTTGGGCTGGATTTAAGAAGGCTAAGTCTGGCTCTGTTAGGGCTAGCGCTAAAAACAAGACCTTGCTGGATGGCTGAGAATGTTAACTATTGCAAATGAATATACAGTACACATCACACACACACACACACACACACACACACACACACACACACACACACACACACACACACACACTCACACACACTCTCACACACACAGATAGATACAGTTGAAGTCAGAAGTTTAAACACGGTTTTTCACAATTCCTGACATTTACAGTTTTTCCCAATTGCTAAAACACAATTTTGCAAACTAGGCTGGTTTTATCAAAATACTTAACACAATTCACAAAACCACACAACCAAACTGCAAAATACCTCATATATCCTGCAAAATGAAGCACTGCAACCAAAACTACATATAGCATTATCAAAATCAAATGTTTGCACGAAATGGCACACACTTCATTCATATTAGCAGATTTTTGTCTAACCAACTACACACTGTTGGGCATAATGAAAAGCACTCTCATCTTTAGTATGCTTTGCCATAATACTAAAATAGTTCAAATTGTTGAAAATCTTCAGATGCACAGAAATATTTGCAGATACACACACATGCTTTTGAAACAGTTTTGATTTTATTTTATTTTTCACCAAACAAGTCAGTGCAACATATGCACAGCAGATATATTTACATTGGACTGAACAAAAATATGCTCACAAAAAACAGTAAACTGAAAAAGAAAATTGCAGAAAATGTATAGAAAAAAAGAGTCAAGAAAAATAATTAGGCAGCATCTTGCCGCACAGCTGGGTCAGGCCACAACGCCTCGTCCACATCACAGGCAATATCTTCCCTTGCCAGACATCGAGGGAAGAAGTGCCTTGAGTGCCTTATCCATCCCTAAATCGCACCCACATCAATCTCATCACATGCCTCTTCCATAGCCTGCACAAGAGGCCTGTGCACAAAGGGCTGTCGGTCGTATACCTTCCACCGCCATGCCGAAAACAGCTCTTCTATGGGGTTCAGAAATGGTGAGTATGGTGGGAGGTATTGCACGAGAAATGGTGGGTGGTCAGCAAACCCGTTTTGGACTGGGGCTGCACGATGAAAGCTCATGTTGTCCCATACTACAACGTACCGGGTTCTTTGATGATCTGCATCATTCATACGCTCTGGTGGTATGAGAATGTTGTGGAGTCTGTCCAGAAATGTGAGAATATGGGCTGTGTTGTATGGTCCAAGGTTGGCATGACGGTGGAGGACACCATGCGTATTGGAGATGACAGCGCACATTGGGATGTTCCCACCACGTTGGCCAGGAACATCTATAATGGCTCTGTGGCCAATGACGTTTCTCCCCCTTCTTCTGGTCTTTGCTAGGTTGAACCCAGCCTCATCTATAAAGATGAACTCATGTGGGATTGCATGAGCATCCATTTCCAGTACTCCCTAAAAACATAGAACAAAAGCAGTCAATATGGTGTTATCCAGTACACTGGGAAACAATGTTGTGTGTAGTGTACTGCAGTCAATATGGTGTTATCCAGTACACTGGGAAACAATGTTGCGTGTAGTTTACTGCAGTCAATATTGTACTTACATCCACATATGCTCGTCTGACCTCTTTGTTTCTTTGAGAGTTTCTCTCAAACGGCACCTTATAAAGTTGTTTCATTCTGATTTGGTTTCGCGTGAGAATGCGAGCCAATGTGGACAGACTGACTCGTTGAATGTTGTTGAATATGGTGTTGTCTTGGATGATGTGGCTTTGAATTTCTCGTAATCTGATTTCATTATTTTCCAAAACCAAGTTTACAATGTTAGCTTCCTGTACCCCGGTGAACATTTGGCCCCTTCCTCTACCATGGTTGCGTCGCTCAGTCCTTTAGAAAAACCAAAAAACTAAAATATAGGGCTTGGGCAATGCAGCCTAAAGATATTTCCCCCACAGTAGAGTAAATTCTACAGGAAATTTGTGCAGTTAGTGTATGACATCAGCCATTCATGAAGTAAACAGGTGTCACCCAACTGATACACTATAACATGGGGTGTACTACATAGTATGAAAGAAATGTTGGTTACATACCTGTACTCCAGTCTAAATGTCCGGATGACACAGGCGACAGTA
The DNA here is from genome assembly GCF_013265735.2 of Oncorhynchus mykiss. Taxonomy (NCBI): domain Eukaryota; kingdom Metazoa; phylum Chordata; class Actinopteri; order Salmoniformes; family Salmonidae; genus Oncorhynchus; species Oncorhynchus mykiss. Next base: position 72,607,966 of record NC_048565.1, read on the forward strand.
ACACGGCTCAAGTTGGGCTGCACTCTCTGTCCAGCCTCTCGCAATGTCAGCCCATGGTTGATGACATGATCAACTAAGGTTGCTCTGATTTCATTTGAAAGATTTTGTCTTCTTTGGCCATTAACTCCTCTACCAGCTCTACCCATACCTCTCACTCTTCCTCCCCCTCTCATTCTCACCCTCCCTCTTCCTCTTCCTCTCTCTGCAACAGCTTCCATTGTTTTTGTAAAACAAAAGGTGCTCACCTGTGGTCTTTTCATAGCGCTTACTTCCTGATTGAAGTGGTAACAATTAACCATTGAGGTGTTTGGCCAGGCCAGGTGGCACATGTATTGGCCAATTAGCTCATGTAGTGTAATTTTGAATGGCAGTGTTTTGAAATGGCAAACATGTGACTTTATGTCAGATTGTTGTGTCTTATGCAGAGAACCATGTGCAATGCATTTAAAAAGTGCCATTTTGAATTGCAAAATGTGTGTAAAGCAGAAAATGTGTTTAGACTTTTGGAGACTTGAGAAGAGGTTTTGCTCTCTGTGTGTCAGTTTAAATAATTGTGCTGTGCATGTCATTTTAGTGTGTTAGCAATTGGAAAAAACTGTAATCCAAATAAAAATTCCCTGTTTTAGGTCAGTTAGGATCACCACTTTATTTTAAGAATGTGAAATGCCAGAATAATAGTAGAGTGAATGGTTTATTTCAGCTTTTATTTCTTTCATCACATTCCCAGTGGGAATTCCCAAGTTTACATACACTCAATTAGTATTTGGTAGCATTGCTGTTTAAATTGTTTAACTTAGGTCAAACGTTTCGGGTAGCCTTCCACAAGCTTCCCACAATAAGTTGCATGAATTTTGGCCCATTCCTCCTAACAGAGCTGGTGTACCTGAGTCCGGTTTGTAGGCCTCCTTGCTCGCACACACTTTTTTCAGTTCTGCCCTCAAATGTTCTATAGAATTGAGGTCAGGGCTTTGTGATGGCCACTCCAATAGCTTGACATTGTTGTCCTTAAGCCATTTTGCCACAACTTTGGAAGTATGCTTGGGGTTATTGTCCATTTGGAAGATCCATTTGCAATCAAGCTTGAACTTCCTGACGATGTCTTGAGATGTTGCTTCAGTATATCCACATAATTTTCCATCCTCATAATGCCATCTATTTTGTGAAGTGCACCAGTCCCTCCTGCAGCAAAGTCCCCCACAACATGATGCTGCCACCCCCGTGCTTCACGATTGGGATGGTGTTCTTCGCCTTGCAAGCCTCCCCCTTTATCCTCCAAACATAACGATGGTCATTATGGCCAGTTCTATTTTTGTTTCATCAAACCAGAGGACAATTCTCCAAAAAGTACGATCTTTGTCCCCATGTGCAGTTGCAAACCATAGTCTGGCTTTTTTATGACGGTTTATGAGCCTTTCAGGTTATGTCGATATAGGACTTGTTTTACTGTGGATATAGATACTTTTGTACCTGTTTCCTCCAGCATCTTCACAAGGTCCTTTGCTGTTGTTCTGTGATTGATTTGCACTTTTTGCACCAAGTACGTTCATCTCTAGGAGACAGAAAGCATTTCCCTCCTGAGCGTATGACAGGAATTGTGAAAAAGTTTAAATGTATTTGACTAGGGTGTATGTAAACTTCCGACATACAGCTGTAAATTAGGTTAGAGCCTACAATGCAACTTATTATGTGACTTGTTAAGCACATTTTTTCTCCAGAACTTATTTAGGCTTGCCATAACAAAGGGGTTGAATTCTTATTGACTCAAGACATTTCCGCTTTTTATTTTTAATGAATTTGAATTGTTTTCAAAATAAAATATTCCACTTTGACATTATGGGGTGTTGTTAGAGTCGCTATTTAATCACTTTTAAATGTAACACAACAAAATGTGAAAAAGTCAAGTGGTGTGAATCCTTTCAGAAGGCTCTGTAGCTCTTGTAATGGTATCATGCAATGTAAGGGGAAAAAATGACTTAATGACTTACTGTCAAGGAGTGCTCCAAGTTTCTGCTGGTACGGTAGCAAGGCTCAACCTGGATACTGATAACATCCAAAGAAAAATAATAAGTAACAAGCTTTACATCTTAGCCACATCACTGAGTATGTCCAGATACTGCATGGCAGTTTACCATTCAGGCCATCAGCTTAACCTGGTGATGTAGTTAGAGTGGGTCTAATTGGACAGGAGTGTACTCAGCAGTGGAGGCTGTTGAGGGGAGAACAGCTCATAATAATGTCTGGAACGGAGCAAATGGAATATCATCAAACACCTGGAAACCATGTTTTTGATGTATTTGATACCATTCCACTGATTCCGCTCCATTTATTACCACCAGCCGGTTCTCCCAAAGTAAGGTGCCACCAACCTCCTGTGGTACTCAGTCAGTTGACTGTTACACACAAGCTAACAGTCAGGGGTTTGGCATGCAGACAGTTTTTTGCCTCAGAGCCCAGATTAATGAATGGACACACAAGTACACGGATCAGCTCTTAGCATCTGCATCCTTTAGCTCTAGACAGAGGGGCTTAGCGCTGTTAACGGTGAGTGAAAAGAAGACTGGACACATGACTACTCGCTTTGCATAAGGAAAGTGTGAGAAGGTGGCTCAGTTAAAGATCACTATTCTCCTGTCTGGAGTCTAGAAATGAAATGATCAGAGCAGAACCACTAACCCTTAACAGATCAATGTGTATGCAGGTGTTGGTGTGTCCATCCTTTAATACTAGTTTTTTTCCTTCTAGCCCTTCACTGTTACTCATTCTAATCATCAGCTGTGTTTATGCTACGTAGCATGAGCAAGATCAGCCGTGTACTGATCTATAACACATCATTGTTGGTACAGTAATGTCAACACTGGGCATCAATCTGGTTATTAATTATTATCCCAATGGGTGTTCTCCTTTCCTAGAATATTGACTAAATATGTTAACCAGTGAGACTAATCAGCGTCCTGCTGACCTTTACATTTACATGTGTTTTCCAAATTTTAGGCAATCCCATTACCTTTCAAAGTGGACTGTATTAACCAGTGTCAGTGATAACTGTGTGTGTGCCACGAGACCAGGTGATATGCTGGTGAGAACAGTTTAAAGTGTCATATTTTGACATATAGTGCCCTCCGGTGTTCATCCCCAAAAAACGCAGACAAACTTCAGGTGTTGCAAGCCTAGTAGTGCTGAGCGATGAACCGAAACTTTGATTATTTAAAATGTTTTAAACAACTAATTGACCTTCTGGTTCAATTATTTGAATTCCATTTTGTTCATTTTTTTTCTGAGCTCAACGCACACATTTCTCTAGATATAAATCAGATCCAGCCTGAAATGTGATATGTAGTAGGGAGTTGTAGTTTCCAACAGGCCAATATTCTACATAGTTTAGTGTACACAACGTGGTAGTTAACAAAAATTACCATAATACAATTCCGCATATACTGGTCCAGTGTGTTTCTTTTTAAGCCTGCTAAGGAAAAGGCAGAAGCATGCAAGATCATGAGGGGATATAGAGAGCAGAGGTTGCTTCGGGAGGTATCTCTACCTGAAAATACATGATTTAAGTGATTCATGGCTGGTACTCGGCAGTCATAAAAGTATGCCTTAATTACTTTGAAGAACTACAAAATAGTGATTTTGTCACACAGCACAGGCAGCAGCTCTATAGAGATGAGTGATGACTTGGAATTAAATAATAGTCATCAAATAAAGCAAATGTAATATCTACAACAACTGAAATATTTTATTAAAGTAAAGTAATGTGAATAAATTATTGTTAAGTGATAAGCAGCAATGGGCAGTCACTACCATCATGGAACTTGAATTAATTGTTTTATTCTGTGTTACAGCATTCAACCCAAATAATAGAAACTGAAATAAAAAACGTGATTATTTTTTGATAATCGAACCAACCTCAAAAATCACTCATCGCTGAGCACTAAATCCTGGTCAACTGTATGAAGAATAGTTTGTGTAGGAGAGTAGGTCGAGTTTAAATGATACAAATGGTTGGAGAAGTGGTCTTTAGCTGAGGTGAGGTTTGACGTGCTGCTTTTTCGTGAAAGTCAATTCATCTTCCATGATACCATAATGCCCGGGTGGAGTTGATAAACATGAGAGTCAAAAACCAAAGGCGCATGTCAAATAAGAGGCACACAATTCTTGATTTTTACAACCAGTACTTTCTTTTTTAGACATTCACTTTTTGATAGTAACCGGAAGGTGGAGACAAAGAGTAGATCTTTATTTAACATGTGTAAAACTGTGGAACAAAGAATCGTAATGGCTTTTTGACAGACAATGGAGATAGTACACAGCCACATCCAGCCAGTGCAGAGACCATGTGTACATCAAGTGATATGAGTTAGAAACATCATGAAAACCACAGTGACGGGTCCTCCGAATTCGGAAATTATTTGCAGGATATGATAAGTGTTTGTTTGGTCATAGGAACTGGCTGGAATGTTGAGATTCTTCGAACTGTCCTATTTTTCACTATTGTCTCAAGTCAGATGGCTTCAAACCTCCGTGACACTCGTCCCTCAACCGGTGCAGGCAAAATCGACAAGCTATCTGATGTAAGACAATGATTTCTGTCAGGCAGCTGGAAGGAAAAGCAGAAGGCCACACCAGAAGCCATTGCAGAACTTCACACCTTTCTACACAGAGATCATTGCACGCTTCTTCACAGCCTGCCTGTGATAAATATATATAAAGGTGAGAGTGCCTCCACATTATGTTGAATGTTGAAAAGCAAGTGAGGGAGCATTTGATCTATATGAAGAGGAAATTCATAATCCCTCAACATAAATACAATATCAAACCTAAAACTCTTGAAATAACCTTAAAAGCAGAGTTTAGGATCGTTCAGATCAGATCGGTTCGGATTCCTTCTGGCTCTGCAACAATGTTTTGAACATGTCCATCCATATTCCATATCCCTTCATGTGAGGTGTTAAGAGTAGCTATGGTTCCTGTTGTGATTATTTTCCGGTTTTTGACACAGTGTGGATGGCTTTGATCCACTCCTTCCTCTCCTCAGATGTAGCCGCTTGGAGAAAATAGTGTGTCTCGTCTGAAGTGATGATCTCAAAGAGATTCCCATCAACATCATACCTCTTGGCTGAGTCGAGAAAAGATGAAGAAGAAAAATGTTTTGAAGAACAAATTAAAAGAGAATTGCTGACAGGAAATGGCAATTACACTTCATAGGGCTAGTCACACTGAGCTAGAGTGGGACTTGGTTCAGTGTAACTCACCATCAGGAACAAACTCCACCGCTGTTATCACAGACCCTCGCAGGTGGATAGAGCCCAGAGGGTACTCATCACCCTACATTGAGAGTGAGGGTGGGGAAGGGAGAGAAATAGGGATTGAGGGGAAATAAAGAGCAGATTAGCGAGAGACAAAGACAGGACGGGGAAACATTATGGACATTGGAAAAGAGCGAAGTAAAGATAGAGAAAGATGTTTTTCATGTTATGTTCTTGAAAAATAATATCGAAATTGAAACAAATTTTGGTTGAGGTTCCACTCTCTAATCCTGTACCTTGGTGGGGTCGTAATAGTGAATATAAGCAGGATCGTTCCGGAGGATGAATTTCCGCACCTTCCAGTTTTTCCTCCGATGTCCCTAGGGTGAAAAAAAGAGAGCATGACGGGCAGTCTGCTCTTCTGATTCTGATCACTATCAGTTGTGAAAACAGCACCGACCACAGACATGGTGCTGTGGGGAAATTTCACTTCCTCCCTCATCGAAAGGCCCCATTTATAGACCTCCTACAGCCCTCTCACTTTCTACCAACTCTGGGGACAGCCGATGAAGCACCTTTTTTTTCGAAGAGTGTATGCATGTTTCAATCTCTTGTGAAAGAGAGAACTTAGCTGTAATTCTGAAAATGAAAGTGATGCTTACTGACAATAATATTTTGTGATCCATTTAATTAACTTAAGTATGTAATACAGCATCATTCAGTGCATCCCAAAATATCTGATCCGGTAATAATCACATTAGTTCATCAACTAAATATTTCATATCGATTTACACAGTGTTGTCAGTCTAACCTGTTTGAGTAAGCAGCCCTGTTTTACGATGTTACCCCTGAACTCCTCCTTCACAATCACGTCTTCATCACTGGAGTAGCCTTCACAGAAGAACCCACTGTCTGCCTGCAACACACCATACAATGTAAAGAAACATTAGGACACAGGATTATCTCATCTCATCGTCTCCTCTCATCCTCACTTAGAATACATTAAAGCTTTTACATACGTACGTTTATAACGACAGAAATGTTCAAACATCGCCTAGTCTGTGTGGTCTTCTAGCAATGACCACCATATCTTCAAATCTTCTAGCAAATATGGAAGAATATATAGACACTAAGCTACATGACTAACAAAAACAATCAGTCCATTCACTCACAAAGTAGTAGAGTGCATTTGGCTCATCGAGGACGGTGGACACTGTCCCTCCCTCGACCCCCTGTTTGGACACGTCCCCTGCGGGCTGTAAGAATCCTTCGTTCAGGAGTCCTGTAGCCAACATCAGAGCCTCAGGCCTGTTCCTGGCCTTGTCCTTAGAGATCAGCCAGTCCACCACCGTACCACCTGCATGAAGAAGAGAATCAAAGCTGGTAGGATCTATCGCAATGTGACTCAGTGAGTGAGACTCAATGGCTCAATAAGGCTCCCTTTAGTCTGACCTGGATAAATACAAATTAAAAGGACATCCACTGTCACCCAAGTCCCTATATGTATTACTGCACCTGTGAAGCAGTGATTGTAGACTCTTTTCTCCTTTTCCAGCTTCTGCTCTTTGACCCCATTCTCCTGGTCTCTCATTAGAATACATAGCTCACTGAGAAAAGGCAGACAACAAAGCAGACAATACTTAGAAAGTTATCAAGTGAATGATGGCTATAGTTCTGAAGACATGAATGCAGCTCCTGCAAGCGTATTGTGGCTCATGGGGGTGGGTAAGTAAGACAAGTCAGAGGTCCTACCTGAGGTTGATGGTATCGGGGAGGCGAATGGACCTCCGTGTCGACTTCCTGGCAAACTTTACACCCCCCTGCAGACAGGTGATGGCCCTCTTGATGTCCTTCACCCAGGACTCTCTCTCCTCCAGGTGGGTGGCCTGGAAGAAATGGTCCTGGTTCTTGGCCGTGCTGAGCTTAAAAACCAGCTTAAAGAAAAGGGCAATGTTATGTACATGTTTTATGTATGGGGGGGGGGGAATGTTTTTCATTGTACTTTAATTTTGTATGTTGCCAAAATTGTGAGGTCAGATCAGGAACTAGACTGTTTGGAGCACTACAGTAATGATAGACACTTGTACTTGTATTTAGTAGTGTCCGTACCGCCCTCTTGCTGAAGTCCTGACAGGGGCTGGTCAGAACAGCTCCCTTCAGTGGGATCATTCCTTTGGGGGCACTGTCTGCCTTTCTCTTGAAGAACTCCACACCATCATCAGACAACACCACCCACACCACCTTCCACGAATTCAACACTGTGCCCTGAACAATACAGAAAGAAATGTATATGTTGATACTCTCAATCAATCAGTCCCTATTCCACAGGTATTCTGTTACTACAGAACAAATACAATGCAGTTAGAAACACGTTAGAGAAGATGACATTGTTATTAAACAGGTATAATAGAAACATCATGTGAAGTGTTACCAAATGGACTTTTTTCCAAATTGACTTGCCTGAATGCTGGGCATAAAATGTATTTCATTTACACAATGCATGTATCAAATATTGAGGGCTGGGACGAGGGAATACATAAAACAGCACATATTAACCTCTGCATTTGAATGTAACTGCCTCTAGCAGTGTTTTGTTTTCAATCCCAACTTCCCCTACTCCATAAATGCAAATTAAGAATATTTTTTTCCCATAAGAAATGCTGTTCAGCATACAGATTTATGGGAAGTGAGTGAGTGAATGTTGCCTAATACATCCTCACAAAGAGGGATGTTACTTGAGAACAAATCTTAAGAAATAATAAGTAATACACACCAAAAATAACATATTCATCCATACAAATACCTAGTTTTATGTGAAATGTTGTTGTTGCAGTTTCCCTTCCCTTTACTGATTGTTGTTGTTCACCATAGAGAGTTCACCACAGAGCTATCACAGGCACTACTTATAGTTCTAAGAATATGTTCCAATGATACTGAACAACTGATAAATATTGGAGCGCATAAGAACATAGCTCAGGCAAAAGTTTATATGTGAAGAACAGTGTAGTACGTGACATGACAAAATCATGTTCTATTCATTTTTCTTTTGTAAGAATTACAAACAAAACAAAACATACACATACAAATGACAACATAAAGAGCCTCACAAACATCCACAACATCACCTCTGCCCAGACCCACATGCTCACATCCCAATCTCCAGCGCCCGCATTACTCTCTGCCACATGGCCTCAAACTGCCACATGGCCTCAAACTGCTCCATTTTGTTTTTCTCTGTCGCCCAAACACTTTCAGCATTTAGATAATAAAGCATTTGTGTTAATGATGAGGGATTTACATTTTAATAAAGCCAACTTTCTAACTCCGCCCATAGCATTCCCAGAAGGTATGGATTATTGAGTCATTGTTCATTTTACACTTAAGACATGACTCTGCCATTGTGCTGTAGCATTTGTGAACGTTGTCTCTTGTGTAATATATTCTATACAGTTGTTGATACTGGATTAAGCATATATTTTAGTTAACTGTCATTTTGTTAGTTATGTTCCAACATTCCCTCCATCTTGTGCCAATATCAGTTATTTTTAAGTCTTGGTTCCAATAGATATTTATTTTTCTAAGAGACTGTCAGTTGAATATGCTCTCTGCAAGGTTTTGTATATCTCACCTATCATATGAATACACTTTTCTGACTCAAATACGATTCCCTCAAGATTTCTCTCATGTCCAAACGATTTCAAATCGGAATTACTTGATGTAAAACTTTGAAGTTGCATGTATTTAAAAATATCTACATTGGTCAGTCCAAAATTGTATTTGAATTTTGTCATGGAAATACGTGCATTTCCTGTTACCAAGACATTTACGGTTTCTATGCCTTTAGTCTTTCATGTGGACCAATTTATCGGTGAATTCTGAAAAGGTATCCAAGGATTGTTCGTTATGGTAATGTTTTTGGTTCTTGTATAATACATTTCATTTTCTTCCATATTGTTATAGTGTTCTTAACTATGAAGTTGTTCATGTTGAAAAGATTATGGGGATGAGCATGCGCATCTTTAGTATGTACCCCTTGTTCCTTCACCCTGGGTGGTGGGTGTAGATACAATTCAAAGTCTGAAAGGTTGAAAAGCAGCCTCAGACTTAGAAAGATGCAAAACCTTCCGTTTTATTCCATGAGCTTTATTTTACCCATATAAAGTCTGTTATGACCAAGTATACTTTTTCAAATAATATATTCAGTGGGGTCATTGGTATTGACGAGAATAATATAAAACCTTTGTAAGCTATGCAATTCTGAAGAGGTGTATTCTACCTGTAAGATTCATGGGAAGATTATTCCATCATCTTCTATTCATTTGGATTAATCCAGTGAGATTATGGGTTATCCGTCGTCATCTGACCACAGACTAAGAGTCTGTCTGTTTTGACGAGACCCATCATCTGTGTTAGTCATTTGTCAGGCCATGAGAAATAAAAAGTTATTTTCAGATAATGAGGTTTGTGGGTGAAACAGTTTTGTTGATATCTGCTCTCAGTCTCTAAATGTCTAAATTGAGCAAAGCGAACAAGTCTCAAGGCCAAATGGAAATAGTCCTAAAACTACTATACTAACCTTCGGTTTAATTTAAAGCACTTGACTGACAGCTCAAGTTGGACATGTAACTGGTCAAACATATTGCCAGCTGTCTTGATGTTGCTAAATCTTGTCACCGTCTCTATCGAAGGATCTTGCCCCTAACCCTCTCAAATGTGAGATAATCTATTGCATAGTAGCTAAACTGTCAACAGCACATTTACAATATTAAAGTCTGGCCCAAGTTAAACACAAAGACATACACTAATCAGTGTTATTTGACAGGAAGATATTTTCCTTTATCCCCCTTACCTTTTTGACCAGATATCCCTCTTTGATCTGTTTTGGCTCCATGACCTCTAGCTGCTGGTGTCTGTGTCTGAGTAACTGATGCAGACACAAGAGGAACACTCAACCCCCTCACATATGACCTACAGTGTTGTGTGGTCATAGAAATAGTGGAAGTTGAATTGGGTGTCTCACAATGCTAGCAGCTTGCTTGGCTTCCTCTTCCTGCTCAGTGGTAGTAAAATAAGGATGGCCACAATTGCTCATTTTCTTGGTCAAAGAGAGAATGCCTGTGTAAGTATTTGATATCAAACCTTAGTTGTCAGTAATTTGCATTTCAGTGTCAAGCATGCATACCACTAGACCAAAAAACTATAGTTTCCAGAATGTGGGCACAGGCTGATTTTTTTTTTAGGTCTAGGCAAGGTTCCTCATGATGACGCAAGTCAACGACTTGCACAAACCCCACAAACCCCATGACCACCTTTCAATCACAAGCATTTCAGTCACCCACTTCAAAAACTTTTTCCATTCAGCTGCAGAAAAAGACAGACACAATTACGCAAGATAAGTCTAAGTCTGTCATGGCTTAATTGAAATCACTCACTCCAAACTCAATTTCGCAACAACAGAAGCTGTTCAAACAGCCTATTCTCATGGTATGGTGGACTGGGAGTTAGACACCAACTTAATTACACAAGTTAATTATCAGGGTAAACTCAAGTATGGATTTTATTTTCACATCAGTGTGTAGGCTAATTAATATATAATAGCCATATTGGGCCATCTGAAACCCCCGTCTGACTAATTATGTTAGAACTTTATGCTCTTCAGAGTTGTGTCGTTATCTTGGCAGGATGTGGTTTCACTTTACCCTTACCACAGTTTCTAAAGTGATGCCTCTTGTGCCTTGGCTCTCAGTTGAATTTACTTACTGAAAGATCTTCCTACAGAAGTCTACACAGAACTTGTAACTTAAATTTGACCACAGGACTAGACAAGGGTATTTGCTATCTCCAAAATTGGTTGCTTTACCATTCCACAAATGTTTACAAATATCTGAGGAAAGTACATTCATCTATCAGAGGTCCAGTAAGCTTTTAGTCAACTAAAGGGTTAGGTAGTAAAATTCCCTCTAGAGGACGCCACATACACACAAAAAAGGCAGGTTGACATTTATTGTCATGAATCTTGACCTGGAGGCAGAACTGAGCAATTTCTGCTAGATAGGCCAGCGGAAAGTCAAAATTGGCTATTTCATAAAAATGAATGAAAACAAAAAATAAGGTTAGGGTTAGGCATTATGGTTATCAGTGTGGTTAAGAATAGGGTTAAGGTTAGGGTTAGGTTTAAAATCAGATTTTATAATTTTGTGGCTGTGCCAGCTAGTGACCACTCTGCAGAGCTGCCCCCAGGGCAAGATTCATGACAATAAATGCCAACCTGCATAAAAAAGCAAACACAACAGCATATTTGCAGAGCACTGACTGCATTATATTTGCATTGTGCTCGGATAATTCAAGAAGGGACAAATAACAAAAGTGTCAAGGAGAAGCAGCAACAATATACAAATATAGAAGCAAAGCAGTTCATAAAATGTACAATGAGATGTAATACAAAAAGAGTGGCATCTGCTGGTGAAATGAGGAAGGCTTGATGACAAACAAAGTGTTGAAATCACAAAACGAGAGAAAATAGTACGCTACTCCAAACATATACATTAACCTACAGAGTTGTTCCAATAAACAGCTGCTCTGTTTATAAGTCGCCTTTTGATTACCTACCATCCTAAATGTATAAGCCTGAAGGCCTTAGCTCCCTGGAACATCCTCTGTGTGGTTCATAATAAAGGCCAAGGAACAAAGGACATACTGTACATTCTGTGGGCTTAAATCACTCTTTACTTTAAATTAACATCAGGAGGGGTGATGTTGATGAGTTTATTTATGAATCTTGGGAGATTGAGTTTCATTAAGTGCCACCCTGAGACTCATTTCTCAGACGCAGTGATTGGAAAATGACCCTGGTCCCTGGCAATGGAATATTCATTCACTGGAAAACAAACCAGGGGCATACTGAGGACATTCAGTTCTAAATAGAAAGTTGGGCGTGACCACTGAAGGCTATACTCAATGCTTGTGGGTATGTTTATGTTTTGGGGGTTTGTGGAAGGAGTTCTTAGTGGCATTGTACTGTAGTGCCCTTCGAAGACAATGCCATTATGGTGGATTTGAAAATTAGACAAGTGAGTCAATTTATTTATTTTTTGTGTCCCCTTTCTCAACGGTGAGGTCCCAAAAGTTGATAGTTCTAGCGACTCAATATAACATGCTTGGTAAGAGAGGTGAAGCTGACTCATTTTGTTCTTAGCCTATCTTCTCTGTGCCCCTTTCTTTCCCCCCCTCAATTTCCCTTCAATTTTGGCTGAAGCAGATAGACAGAAACAGAAGCTGTGAAATGGAGGTATAGCATGATGCACATGCAGCACATCCTGTGGTAGTGTTGCATTAGAGAACTGGTTCAAGTTGTCACCCAGCTGCGGGGGCGATGTGTTCAACTGAGGGTAATGTGTGGTAAACATGATGAAACCCCTTTTTCTCCTCCACACTTCCTTTGGAGTTGAGTGCTCATGAACTTCTATTTTTCAAATTGCAAATTTAATTCACAGTCCACAGTTGTTTGAACCTACATAACGGATGTGTTTTCCAAACAGTGAAGTGTGTCAGGGATCCAGTATGTGAAAGGTCATGCCATTTTAAGCTTGATTGATCCAAAAGTGTTCCAACTATGTTCATACAGTTACAAACTTATCAACTGATTTCTGCACAAGACGACGCATGCCCACCAGTCGGTCAATAAAAGCTTGAAAGGTTGCCACTTTTACGTCAACATGACATACTTTGGGAAAGCAATAATATACAGTATTGGCTGTTGATAACATTCTTATCAAAATGTGTTCATATTCCTGCAATTTAAGTCATGGACGAATCAGATATCGATTCCATTCAAATCACAGGCCTGTGATCAGAGCTGTGGATATAGAGGTCGTGCACTACATGTCACCGGGCTCTTTCTCAGCAGATTTGTCAGAACAAGAAAAGTCTAGAACCAGGAAACTATCAATTGATTTTTCCTCGCCAGTGCCGAAGCAAGGTAGTACCTTCTCGAGTCACCTCATTCAATTCCAATAATTTACAATATTGCACAAAAATATAATCAATTCAGGAACTCATGTTATCTAGCTACTGACTTCCGGCGCCTACAGAGATGGCCGCCCTGCTTCGCGTTCCTAGGAAACTATGCAGTGTTTTGTTTTTTTTACGTGTTATTTCATACATTGGTACCCCAGGTAATCTTAGGTTTTATTACATACAGTCGGGAGGCACTACTGGATATACAAGCAACGTCAACTCACCATCATTTCGACCAGGAATACGACTTTCCCGAAGCAGATCCTGTATTTTGCCCACCGTCCAGTCTCTTGACAACAAGGTTGATGAAATTCGAGAGAAGGGTTGCCTTCCAGAGAGACTGTAACGTGGTTTGCTTCATGGAAACATGGCTCACTCGAGACACGCTATCGGAGTCAGTACAGCCAGCTGGTTTCTTCGCGCATCGTGCCGACAGACACAAGCATCTTTCTGGTAAGAAGAAGGGCGGGGTGTATGCCTTATGATTAATGAGACATGGTGTAATCATTACAACGTACAGGAACTCAAGTCCTTCTGTTCACCTGACTTCCTCACAATCAAATGTCGACCTCAGGAGGCTGAAGAAATTTAGCTTGTCACCAAAAGCACTCACAAACCTTTACAGATGCACAATTGAGAGCATCCTGTCGGGCTGTATCACCGCCTGGTACGGCAACTGCTCCACCCACAACTGTAAGGCTCTCCAGAGGTTAGAGGTCTGCACAACGCATCACCGTTTACGTGTTGCTGTGCGTTTTGCTAACAACCTTACTTTGCTACCTGACAACTTTACGGTTTTTACTTTTTAATTACCGTTTATATTTTTGTTTTTCCCTCAACTTTTTATTTTCATTCAACCTTTTCACTCCGGACGCTTTACCTGGACGTGGTTCGTCAGGACCTAAAACAGCCGAAGCTAGTAAGCTAGTAGTAACATTAGCCTTCTAAATGCAGTCGCTGTACTCATAAAATACGGAGAACAATCGCCTTACGGCGAGGATAGCTGTGCTTCAAGCCCAGCTTTAGACGCAATCGTTAGGTAAGGGTAATTTCAGCATAGGAAAGGATGAAACAGCGTCTGTGCCACCAGTAAGTACAGATAGTAGTATAAATCCCCTTTACCCCATTAAGCAGCGAGTTGGAGTCAGAGGCCGAGCCTTCTCTTGTCTCTACTCCTCCTGTTACGGGGTCTGAGACACCGAAGCTTCCCACCATTAGCTCTGACAAATTGAAAACTCTAGTCATTGGCGACTCCATTACCTGCAGTATTAGACTTAAAACGAATCATCCAGCGATCATACACTGTTTACCAGCGGGCAGGGCTACCGACGTTAAGGCTAATCTGAAGATGGTGCTGGCTAAAGCTAAAACTGGCGAGTGTAGAGAGTATAGAGATATTGTTATCCACGTCGGCACCAACGATGTTAGGATGAAACAGTCAGAGATCACCAAGCGCAACATAGCTTCAGCGTGTAAATCAGCTAGAAAGATGTGTCGGCATCGAGTAATTGTCTCTGGCCCACTCCCAGTTAGGGGGAGTGATGAGCTCTACAGCAGTCTCACAACTCAATCGCTGGTTGAAAACTCTTTTCTGCCCCTCCCAAAAGATAGAATTTGAAGATAATTGGCCCTCTTTCTGGGACTCACCCACAAACAGGACCAATCCTGACCTGCTGAGGAGTGACAGACTCCATCCTAGCTGGAGGGGTGCTTTCATCTTATCTACCAACATAGACAGGGCTCTAACTCCTCTAGCTCCACAATGAAATAGGGTGCAGGCCAGGCAGCAGGCTGTTAACCAGCCTGCCAGCATAGTGGAGTCTGCCACTAGCACAGTCAGTGTAGTCAGCCCCATTGAGACTGTGTCTGTGCCTCGACCTAGGTTGGCCAAAACTAAACATGGCGGTGTTCGCCTTAGCAATCTCACTAGGATAAAGACCTCCTCCATTCCTGTCATTATTGAAAGAGATCATGATACCTCACATCTCAAAATAGGGCTACTTAATGTTAGATCCCTTACTTCAATGGCAATTATAGTCAATGAACTTATCACTGATCATAATCTTGATGTGATTGGCCTGACTGAAACATGGCTTAAGCCTGATGAATTTACTGTGTTAAATGAGGCCTCACCTCCTGGCTATACTAGTGACCATATCCCCTGTGCATCCCGCAAAGGCGGAGGTGTTGCTAACATTTACGATAGCAAATTTCAATTTACAAAAAAAAAATGACGTTTTCATCTTTTGAGCTTCTAGTCATCAAATCTATGCAGCCTACTCAATCACTTTTTATAGCTACTGTTCCCTGAATTCTTGAGTTCCCTGAATTCCTATCGGACCTTGTAATCATAGCAGATAATATTCTAATCTTTGGTGACTTTAATATACACATGGAAAAGTCCACAGACCCATTCCAAAAGGCTTTCGGAGCCACTCAGTGGGTTTTGTCCAACATGTCTCTGGACCCACTCACTGTCACAGTCATACTCTGGACCTAGTTTTGTCCCATGAAATGAATGTTGTGGATCTTAATGTTTTTCCTCATAATCCTGGACTATCGGACCACCATTTTATTTTGTTTGCAATTGCAACAAATAATCTGCTCAGACCCCAACCAAGGAACATCAAAAGTCGTGGTATAAATTCACAGACAACACAAAGATTCCTTGATGTCCTTCCAGATTCCCTCTGTCTACCCAAGGATGCCAGAGGACAAAAATCAGTTAACCACCTAACTGAGGAACTCAATTTAACCTTGCGTAATACCCTAGATGCAGTTGCACCCCTAAAAACTAAAAACATTTCTCATAAGAAACTAGCTCCCTGGTACACAGAAAATACCCGAGCTCTGAAGCAAGCTTCCAGAAAATTGGAACGGAAATGGCGCCACACCAAACTGGAAGTCTTCCGACTAGCTTGAAAAGACAGTACCGTGCAGTATCGAAGAGCCCTTACTGCTGCTCGATCATCCTATTTTTCCAACTTAATTGAGGAAAATAAGAACAATCCGAAATTCCTTTTTGATACTGTCGCAAACCTAACTAAAAAGCAGCTTTCCCCAAGAGAGGATGGCTTTCACTTCAGCAGTGATAAATTCATGAACTTCTTTGAGGAAAAGATCATGATTATTAGAAAGCAAATTACGGACTCCTCTTTAAATCTGAATATTCCTTCAAAGCTCAGTTGTCCTGAGTCTGCACAACTCTGCCAGGACCTAGGATCAAGACAGACGCTCAAGTGTTTTAGTACTATATCTCTTGACACAATAATGAAAATAATCATGGCCTCTAAATCTTCAAGCTGCATACTGGACACTATTCCAACTAAACTACTGAAAGAGCTGCTTCCTGTGCTTGGCCCTCCTATGTTGAACATAATAAGCGGCTCTCTATCCACCGGATGTGTACCAAACTCACTAAAAGTGGCAGTAATAAAGCCTCTCTTGAAAAAGCCAAACCTTGACCCAGAAAATATAAAAAACTATCAGCCTATATCGAATCTTCCATTCCTCTCAAACATTTTAGAAAAGGCTGTTGCGCAGCAACTCACTGCCTTCCTGAAGACAAACAATGTATACGAAATGCTTCAGTCTGGTTTTAGACCCCATCATAGCACTGAGACTGCACTTGTGAAGGTGGTAAATTACCTTTTAATGGCATCAGACCGAGGCTCTGCATCTGTCCTCGTGCTCCTAGACCTTAGTGCTGCTTTTTGATACCATCGATCACTACATTCTTTTGGAGAGATCGGAAACCCAAATTGGTCTACACGGACAAGTTCTGGCCTGGTTTAGATCTTATCTGTCGGAAAGATATCAGTTTGTCTCTGTTAATGGTTTGTCCTTTTACAAATCAACTGTAAATTTCGGTGTTTCTCAAGGTTCCGTTTTAGGACCACTATTGTTTTCACTATATATTTTATCTCTTGGGGATGTCATTCGAAAACATAATGTTAACTTTCACTGCTATGCGGATGACACACAGCTGTACATTTCAATGAAACATGGTGAAGCCCCAAAATTGCCCTCGCTAGAAGCATGTGTTTTAGACATAAGGAAGTGGACGGCTGCAAACTTTCTACTTCTAAACTCTGACAAAACAGAGATGCTTGTTCTAGGTCCCAAGAAACAAAGAGATCTTCTGTTGAATCTGACAATGAATCTTAATGGTTGTACAGTCGTCTCAAATAAAACTGTGAAGGACCTCGGCGTTACTCTGGACACTGATCTCTCTTTTGAAGAACATATCAAGACTGTTTCAAGGACAGCTTTTTTCCAACTACGTAACATTGCAAAAATCAGAAACTTTCTGTCCAAAAATTATGCAGAAAAATTAATCTATGCTTTTGTCACTTCTAGGTTAGACTACTGCAATGCTCTACTTTCCGGCTAACCCGGATAAAGCACTAAATTAACTTCAGTTAGTGTTAAATACGGCTGCTAGAATCCTGACTAGAACCCACAAATTTGATCATATTACTCCAATGCTAGCTTCTCTACATTGGCTTCCTGTCAAGGCAAGGGCTGATTTCAAGGTTTTACTGCTAACCTACAAAGCATTACATGGGCTTGCTCCTACCTATCTCTCTGATTTGGTCCTGCCGTACATACCTACACGTACGCTACGGTCACAAGACGCAGGCCTCCTAATTGTCCCTAGAATTTCTAAGCAAACAGCTGGAGGCAGGGCTTTCTCCTACAGAGCTCCAATTTTATGGAATGGTCTGCCTACCCATGTGAGAGACGCAAACTCGGTCTCAACCTTTAAGTCTTTACTGAAGACTCATCTCTTCAGTGGGTAATACGATTGAGTGTAGTCTGGCCCAGGAGTGTGGAGGTGAACGGAAAGGCTCTGGAGCAACGAACCGCCATGGTGTCTCTGCCTGGCCGGTTCACCTCTTTCCACTGGGATTCTCTGCCTCTAACCCTATTACAGGGGCTGAGTCACTGGCTTACTAGGGCTCTTTCATACCGTCCCTAGGAGGGGTGCGTCACTTGAGTGGGTTGAGTCACTGATGTGATCTTCCTGTCTGGGTTGGCGCCCCCCCTTTGATTTGAAACTACTTGCCCTCCAGGACACCTACACCACCCGATGTCACAGGAAGGCCAAAAAGATCATCAAGGACAACAACCACCTGAGCCACTGCTTGTTCACCCCGCTATCATCCAGATGGCGAGGTCAGTACAGGTGCATCAAAGCAGGGACCGACAGACTGAAAAACAGCTTCCATCTCAAGGCCATCAGACTGTTAAACAGCCACCACTAACATTGAGTGGCTGCTGCCAACATACTGACTCAACTCCAGCCACTTTAATGGAAAAATTGATGTAAAAATGTATCACTAACCTCTTTAAACAATGCCACTTAATATAATGTTTAATACCCTACATTACTCATCTCATATGTATATACTGTTCTCTATACCATCTACTGCACCTTGCCATCTTTATGTAAAACATGTATCACTAGCCACTTCAAACAATGCCACTTTTATATGTTTACATACCCTACATTACTCATCTCATATGTATATACTGTACTCTATACCATCTACTGCATCTTGCCTATGCCGTTCTGTACCATCACTCATTCATATATTTTTATGTACATATTCTTCATCCCTTTACACTTGTGTGTATAAGGTAGTTGTTGTGAAATTGTTAGGTTAGATTACTTGTTGGTTATTACTGCATTGTCGGAACTAAAAGCACAAACATTTACACTCGCATTAACATCTGCTAACCATGTGTATGTGACAAAAATGATTTGATTGTAGTTACTTTCTGTTGACCAGTAACTATTTTTATCTTAAGATCAATGTTAAGATGCAGCAATATGTTTTGGACGTCTTCTTTCCTGTGTGAGCCCCCTGTGAAACATCAATAATTCTGCACTAGACTTAGCTGAAGGGGTAACTGATGATTGATAGTCTCTCTCTCTCTATCTCCTCTCTCTCTCTCTCTCTCTCTTTTTCTCCTCTCTCTCTCTCTTTCTCTCTCTCTCTCTCTCTCTCTCTCTCTCTCTCTCTCTCTCTCTCTCTCATGCCCCCTAACATGTTCGCATGCCCCCTCTCCCAACACACACACACAAGAGGCCTTTCCCCACAACATTCACTCATAAATAGCTTAGGTAAAATAATTTTATGGGGAACATTGTCGATTTTCAAAACAGAGTTCACAAGACACATACAGTACTGATTGCCAGAAACAGTAAACACATTTGCACACATTTCTCTTATGATGAAAATAATGTGTTATCTTCTGTGAACAGAACACTTAAAGGGCAACTCTGCACAACCATACTCCCTGTATTAGGTACACATAGGCCATTGAAACAGTAAACAAGGTTGTGTTTTCGAGAAGGAATCACATGGTGTCGTTTCAGTTAGGCCTTTTTCTAATAAATGTGAGCGCACATTGTGTCTGCTATTCAACTTTTCTGAATCAAACAGACCTGCGTAAACGCTGATACCCTTTTAGGCTCTGTAGGGGGTTAACAGAGAGCCTACGGTGTAGGAATCCGCTGTCAGCAGCCATGGGCCTTCAAACTAAATAAAGATTCCAGGATACAGGATGTGTCAGAATGACCTCATTCCAGGATGAAATCCTACTGGAACTTCTCTGGAGCAGCTCTCAAATTCATAGACAGAGCTATGGATGCAAGGACTGACCATCCCTGATATCATCATTATAGTTCTAACCTTAAAAGCACCAACTAAAAACACATTTTACTGTGGAGGAATGTCAAATAATCTCTATTTTTTATACTACAGTACTAAACTGAAAATATGGACTCAATAGTAAACTGTGATACAACCACCTAATTTGGCACAGAAGTAGATATAGATATGGAACCACCCCAGATTGGCCCCTAAGGGGCATGGCAGCCAATATAACTCAAAAATAAATAAATGAATCTATACCAAGTGGAGTGTCTCATCTTTCAGATGCAATTGGAACTGAGTTGATAGCCCATAGTGTCCCAAAGATAGAGCTAAAATCTGATGGCCATCTTAGGTCCTACCAGTATGTAGGATTAGCTCAATTACCAATGTCTCAGCCTCTGCGTATCACAGAAACACAACACTTTGAATAAATAACAGACAAATGTTATTAAAGAAAATCCATAAATGAGATGATCACATTTGACTATAAACGTATGAACATTTTCTAAAAATTGCTTACTTTGGGGAATGCAAGCCTTTTACTTGTGTTACAAAAGGTTAATATAATGAAAAGTGTTACTGCTTGACAGAGTGTCTCTCTGCATGATGCAAAGAAAATGAGCCCGTTGCCAATTTTAAGCAAAAAATATGTTGCCAATATTAGGGTTAACTATGTTTTGAGGCTAATTTTGGGTTCTGATGGGGTACGACAGTTGAACTAAGCGCATGAGACATTTATAAGGAATTTTCTTCTAGAATCAATATCATTAGTTTACAAGTTAACAAATGGATGTAGCAGCTAAGGATTCTAGGTTAAATTAAGAGTCTATTGATGCATCTGTGTGTCAATCAAATTAACATCATTTTAAAAATCCCCCAAATCTCCATCAGTTTAAGATGGAGATATCAGTTGTTTTGCATGGGCTGTGTCTCAATCCACCCGCTGGCAGAGCAAGTGGCAGAGCTACAGTGCTGTTTGTCAGACCAGGAGACATCCCTAAAATCTATCTTCACACATAAACAACTGTAGCACCCGAACGGTTTGGCCTACTAACTAATATGACCACTCTATGGAAAGATGAGACCATCAAGGCCTCCACATCTGTCACGAGACTTGCCTGAAAGTAACCCATACAAATGAAAGGAAGTATGGAGGTAGTATTGTGCCAACATAAATAAGGGTAAAATATGTGTGCAAAAAAATAAAATATAAGATTTCGGTCAGACACTTCAAAACCATATTCCTTATAATACATTTTTTGACAGTTTTTTTTTGTTGCCATTTATGAAAATGTTATTCGGTGCTTTTCTATTGGCAAAAGTAGTAAAGGCCAAATTCAATATTCTATCAACAACATATATATACAGTTGAAGTCGGACGTTTACATACACTTAGGTTGGAGTCATTATAACTCGTTTTTCAACCACTCCACAAATTTCTTGTTAAACAAACTATAGTTTTGGCAAGTCGGTTAGGACATCTACTTTGTGCATGACACAAGTCATTTTTCCAACAATTGTTTACAGACAGATTATTTCACTTATAATTCACTGTATCACAATTCCAGTGGGTCAGAAGTTGACATACACTAAGTTGACTGTGCCTTTAAACAGCTTAGAAAATTCCCGAAAATTATGTCATGGCTTTAGAAGCTTCTGTTAGGCTAATTGGAAAAAAGGTCAGAAAAAAGGTCTTGGCTGAAAAGTCTGGTTCATCCCTGGGAGCAATTTCCAAATGATTGAAGGTACCACGTTCATCTGTATAAACAATAGTACGCAAGTATAAACACCATGGGACCACACAGCCGTCATTCCGCTCAGGAAGGAGACACGTTCTGTCCCCCAGAGGTGAACAGACTTTGGTGCGAAAAGTGCAAATCAATCCCAGAACAACAGCAAAGGACCTTGTGAAGATGCTGGAGGAAACCGGTACAAAAGTATCTATATCCACAGTAAAACGAGTCCTAAATCGACATAACCTGAAAGGCCGCTCAGCAAGGAAGAAGCCACTGCTCCAAAACCGCCATAAAAAAAGCCAGACTACGGTTTGCAACTGCACATGGAGACAAAGATCGTACTTTTTGGAGAAATGTCCTCTGGTCTGATGAAACAAAAATAGAACTGTTTGGCCATAATGACCATCGTTATGTTTGGAGGAAAAAGGGGGAGGATTGCAAGCCGAAGAACACCATCCCAACCGTGAAGCACGGGGGTGGCAGCATCATGTTGTGGGGGTACTTTGCTGCAGGAGGGACTGGTGCACTTCACAAAATAGATGGCATCATGAGGGTGGAAAATGATGTGGATATATTTCAGCAACATCTCAAGACATCAGTCAGGAAGTTAATGCTTGGTCGCAAATGGGTCTTCCAAATGAACAATGACCCCAAGCATACTTCCAAATTTGTGGCAAAATGACTTAAGGACAACAAAGTCAAGGTTTTGGATTGGCCATCAGAAATCCCTGACCTCAGTCCTATAGAACATTTGTGGGTAGAACTGAAAAAGTGTGTGCGAGCAAGGAGGCCTACAAACCGGACTCTGTCAGGTGGAATGGCCCAAAATTCACCCAACTTATTGTTGGAAGCTTGTGGAAGGCTACCTGAATTGTTTGACCCAGGTTAAACAATTTAAAGGCAATGCCAACCAAATACTAATTGAGTATATGCAAACTTCTGACCCACTGGGAATGTGATGAAAGAAATAAAAGCTGAAGTAAATCATTCTCTCTACTATTATTCTGACATTTCACATTCTTAAAATAAAGTGGTGATCCTAACTGACCTAAGACAGGGAATTTTTACTATGATTATGTGTCAGGAATTGTGAAAAACTGAGTTTAAATGTATTTGGCTAAGGTGTATGTAAACTTCAGACTTCAAGTGTATATATATTTTTTTACGTACAGAGCTCCTAATATTCTCATTGAAATAGTTGAATGTCCATGTTATGACCCCCAAGGTTGAGACTTTTAGAGGTTGAGGGTGCTGAGTTTTGGGAAACGAAGCCCAGGTCTACCAGATCAATCATATTTCCACCATCTTGACCAAGCTAGTCTATCAGCTCAAGCATATTTCTACCATCTTGACCCAACTTGTCTACCATATGAACAATGTTCTTGACCAGCTTGAATTTTGAGCTGGTCAGTTGCAGGTAAAGCTGATGATGACCCGGTTGAGCTGGTAGACCAGCTTGGTCAAGAGGGTGGAAATATGATTGAATTGGTACTGTAGACCTGCACTCTTAGAAAAGGGTTCCAAAAGGGTTATTCTGCTGTCCTCATAGGAGAACCATTTTTGGTTTCATTTAGAACTATTTTGGGTTCCATGTACAACCCTCTGTGGAAAGGTTTCTACATGGAAACCAAAAAGGTGTTATGTAGAACCTAAAAGGGTTCTTCTACTGTCCCCATCTTTGAAGAACCCAGCTCAAGCAATCCCATACTCATTAGGCTATCATTTTGGCCAAGCTGGTCTACCAGCTAAAACATATTTACTCAGACCTTGGCTGCAGCGCTTGTTCAGCTAGTCATGATGTTAATTCTTAACTCACTTGTTTTATACCCTTCGGTCAGAAATGGGCGTTTCCGCCTTTAGGGCAAGTTCTCTAGGTGAAACTATTTACGAGACAAGGTCTGGATTTTACTCAGATCCAATTTAGACAACTAAGTCCACATTTCATCTTTATAAAAACATTCTCTTTGATCTGGACATTTTCCACACAACGTATGGTATGCAAACATTTAATAACATAACAAAAACGACATTCATTTTCATATTCCATCTGTCGTCATTACTACCATTTTGGCTGATGAAACATAATGTCCCAAAGTCCATTTATTGCATGTTACTGTTCTGAGGAGGTTCTCCATAGGCCCATCATACATTCCATTCCTCCACAGTGAGAGGACAAAGGGATTTTGTCTGCTGCCTTAAGGTTTACAATGGGTGTGAGGTGTCATAAACCCCCCCACCTCCATACCTCTCAATCTCTCACCCTCTGGCGGGTGTGAGAGATGTCTCTTGTAGGAGTGTGGTCCATGGTAACCTGATCCGAACAGACCTGTCATGAAACTGTGCTACTGTATGTTGTTGTCTCACGTAGCTATCTTAAGATGGATGCACTAACTGTAAGTCGCACTGGATAAGAGCATCTGCTAAATGACTAAAATGTCAACATAAAATGTACAGTGTTGCTTCGAAGTAGGCTACAGTGTTGTTTTGAATTATGTACTGTAGTGGAGGCTACTCAGAGGACGAAGGGGAGGGCCATCCTCAGTGAATTTCATAAAATTTAAAATAGTGAACAATTTAAAACTATTCTAAATATATTCACGTCACCAAATAATTTATTCTTCAGTAGCTTCAACAGCACTCTCTGGGGTAGCATCACAGTGTAGTCGGAGGCCAGCTAGATTCCATCCTCTGGGTACATTGACTTAGCACAAAAACTAGGAGAATCATGGTTCTCACCCCCTTCCATAGACTTACAAGTAATTATGACAACTTCCGGAGATTGTCCTCCAACCAATTAGAGATCTTGCAGCGTGAACTGACATGTTGTCCACCCAAACAAAGGATTCTGAGTAAGAATCATAAGCTACAGCTACCTAGCTAAATGTGATGAGTAGTTAATTCAAAGAGAGAGAAAGACAAAAGTTCAACAGTTTTTAATCAAATACATTACTTCAAAAATGAAAGAGAAGCAAGAGCAAGAGAGAACAAGCAATATGCAGCTAGCTAGTTTAGTCCACTCAAACACCCGGCTCAAACAGAGATGGATGCAATGTTAGACAGATGGCTATGATTATCCAACACTGGAAGTCAAGGTGAACGCCGGTGTAATTGCTAAACTGCTTGCTGTACTCTGTACTGCATGATTGTAACAGGTTTATTAACGCATTTGTTCTAGTAGCTATGTTGACTATGACATTAGCTAATATGTGACAACGATGTAGGCTGTGTGTAGTGCTTAGCGATTATGGTATGAAGGTTTGGCTTGGAGAGTTTTTTTTGCCTGATCACAGACAGCTGTTGTGTTGTGTACTGAAGTACACAAGTGAAGGGAAACGGTGAGAGGAAAGTGCGTAGATGCGAGAAGGATTATACAATGAGCAAAGTGATCATTATGTTTGTATGTGGCTGCTATGGAAGTGAACTGTGTCTGCGGCTAATCAGGGGTGTATTCATTCCGCCGATTCTGTTGAAAAACATTTCATAAACAGAAGCAAACGGAACGAAACGGGGATAAACATACCTGAATTTGTCCAATAGAAACTATCGTTTGAAACTGTTGAACTAATGATTACGCCCTAGAGCAGCTAGATGCAAGCAAGAGTGTGCTAAGCGGTATTGAATGTCTCACTATCACCTTGATTACTCACATTTATCTCTCCACCTGTGCACCTACGTTGTAAACTTTCATTCTTAGGCTAGGTTGTTGCAACCTCCTGATGAGTATAGGGAAAATGTGAGTATTGTGTAGTAGCCTAAACCTATCAATGTTACATTGAGCTGGGTGAATTGAATATGACTGGAAGTCATCCAATATGCTGTAATAAAAAATAAGGCCATGCTCATAGAATCAAAAACATTGTCCTCCCTCATCTTAAATAGCAGCGATGCACAGTGAGAAAACATTTGAGCAGATTATGTTAATAAACTGTAGCATGTCTGTGTTTTGTTTCAGTCAAAGCACATATTATGCCAAGTGACTCACGCTGTTCACTGTTGGCCTCATGAGAGAAAAATACGACCATTAGCACAATCTTCCTAAAATCTCATGAGAACTTTTTCATTACATTTTTCTATTTAAACTTTATTTAACTAGGCAAGTCAGTTAAGGTTGCTGCCCCTATCATTGCCAAGCCTATCTACAACCTTTATAACCTGTCTCTCCTTTCTGGGGTGGTTCCCACAGCCACAGTTTGTTCTTTATATAAAAGGGGGAAGCTGATCCTAACAGTTATAGGCCTATTTCTATTTTGCCCTGTTTATCAAAAGTGTTGGATAAACTTGTCAATAATCAACTGACTGGCTTTCTTGATGTCTATAGTATTCTGTCGGGTATGCAATCTGGTTTCCGCTCAGGTTATGGATGTGTCACAGCAATCTTAAAGGTCCTCACTGATGTCACCATTGCCCTTGATTCAAAGCAATATTGTGCTCTTATTTTTATTGACTTGGCCAAAGCTTTTGATACGGTAGACCATTCCATTCTTGTGGGCCGGCTAAGGAGTATTGGTGTCTCTGAGAGGTCTTTGGTCTGGTTTGCTAACTACCTCTCTCAAAGAGTGCAGTGTATGAAGTCAGGCAGTCTGCTGTCTGTCTGTCACCAAGGGAGTACCCCAAGGCTCAATCCTAGGCCACACGCTCTTCTCAATTTACATCCACAACATAGCTCAGGCAGTAGGAAGCTCTCTCATCCATTTATATGCAGATGATACAGTCTTACACTCAGCTGGCCCCTCCCCGGATTTTATGTTAAATGCTCTACAACAAAGCTTTCTTAGTGTCCAACAAGCTTTCTCTGCCCTTAACCTTGTTCTGAACAAGTTTGTTTAGAAGAATGCCCCTCTTCCCACAGGAGTTACACTATTACTACCTCTGAGGGCTTGAGGTGACTACCTCATACAAGTACTTGGGAGTATGGCTGGATGGTGCACTGTCCTTCTCTCAGCGCATATCAAAGCTGCAGGCTAAAGTTAAATCTAGACATGGTTTCCTCTATCGTAATTGCTCTTCTTTCACCCCAGCTGCCAAACTCACCCTGATTCAGATGACCATCCTACCCATGCTAGATTACAGAGACATAATCTATAGATCTGCAGGAAAGGGTAGTCTCGAGTGACTAGATGTTCTTAATCTTTCGGTCGCTAGATTTGCCACCAAGGCTCCTTATAGGACACATCACTGCACTCTATACTCCTCTGTAAACTGGTCATCTTTGTATACCCATTGCAAGACCCACTGGTTGATGCTTATTTATAAAACCCTCTTAGACCTCACTCCCCCCTATCTGAGATATCTACAGCAGCCCTCATCCTCCACATACAACACCCGTTCAACCTGTCACATTCTGTTAAAGGTCCCCAAAGCACACACATCCCTGGGTCGCTACTCTTTTCAGTTCCCTGCAGCTAGCGACTGGAACGAGCTGCAACAAACACTCAAACTGGACAGATTTATCTCAATTGCTTCATTCAAAGCCTTAATCATGGATACTCTTACTGACAGTTGTGGCTGCTTTGTGTGATGTATTGTTGTCTCCACCTTCTTGACCTTTGTGCTGTTGACTGTGCCCAATAATGTGTGTACCATGTTTTGTGCTGCTACCATGTTGTGTTGCTCCCATGTTGTTGTTAAGATGTGTTGCTACCATGCTGTGTTGTTATGTGTTGCTGCCTTGCTATGTTGTTGTCTTAGGTCTCTCTTTATGTAGTTTTGTGTTGTCTCTCTTGTTGTGATGTGTGTTTTGTCCTATATTTATATTGCATTTATTTATTTATTTTGAATCCCAGGCCCCCGTCCCCGCAGGAGGCCTTTTACCTTTTGGTAGGCAAACATTGTAAATAATCATTTGTTCTTAAAAGTTTCAGCGTAAAATATCTCACCATTTCCACTTTTTATTAGCAAATATATGTTTTTTATGGGGAAAGTAGTTTTTTCTTATACTGTCCGGACCATTAACTTCCAAGACTTCAAACCAGCATAATTGTCATTAATATACGCTGGCTAAACATTGACATGACTGACGTGTCACTATTGTTGTCTCTTGCTTGGAACATGAGGTTTTGTCATGGCTGCTAGAGTTGGGTGGAATTATAACGCAATGTTAAAATTACCATGAACCAAGCAGCCAAATTATGAAAACAAGTGATTTTAACTGAATGTAATTATACTAATGTTATGAATTATACAAATACTAACTTTAAATAGCCTTGGGGTCCTGTGTAGGATGCCATAGAAGTTGTAAAAGCATATAATCTGGGCATTGTCAGACTATTCAAAATGTTTTGAGAGGAATTGAATGACCATGCACAAATAGGTGTTATTGTAATTATTGGTTATTTAAATAAAAATATGTAAGCTACTGTTAAAACATTTGGGGTCACTTAGAAATGTCCTTGTTTTTGAAAGAAAAGCACATATTTTTGTCCATTAAAATAACATAAAATTTATCAGAAATACAGTGCAGACATTGTTAATATTGTAAATGGCTATTGTAACTGGAAACGGCTGTTTTTTAATGGAATATCTACAAAGGCGTACAGAGGCCCATTATCAGCAACTATCACTCCTGTGATCCAATGACACGTTGTGTTAGCTAATTTAAGTTTATCATTTTCAAAGGCTAATTGATCATTAGAAAACTCTTTTGCAATTATGTTAGCACAGCTGAAAACTGTTGTCATGATTAAAGAAGCAATAAAACTGGCCTTCTTTAGACTAGTTGAGTATTTGGCGCACCAGCATTTGTGAGTTCGATTACAGGATGAAAAGGGCCAGAAACAAAGACCTTTCTTCAGAAACTCGTCAGTCTATTATTGTTCTAAGAAATTAAGGCTATTCTATGTGAGAAATTGCCAAGAAACTGAAGATCTCATACAACGCTCCCTTCACAAAACTGACCAAAATAGAAAGAGGAGTAGGAGGCCCCAGTGCACAACTGAGAAAGAGGACAAGTACATTAGTGTGTCTAGTTTGTAGAAACAGATGCCTCACAAGTCCTCAACAGGCAGCTTCATTAAATAGTAACCACAAAACACCAGTCTCAATGTCAACAGTGGAGAGACAACTCCGGGATGCTGTTAACTCCGGGATGCTGCTGCTGCTCGAATGAGGTATCTTACAGATACAGAGCATTCGGAAAGTATTCAGACCCCTTCCCTTTTTCCACTATTCTAATCTTTTCTCATCAATCTACATAAAATACCCCACAATGACAAAGCGAAAACAGTTTTTTTGAAATGTTTTCAAATTTATAAAAAACATTAAAACAGAAATACCTTGTTTACATAAGTACTCAAATTAAGCGCAGGTGAATCCTGTTTCCACTGATCATCATTGAAAAGTTTCTACACCTTGATTGGAGTCCAACTTTGGTAAATTAAATTCATTGGACAGGAGGCACACACCTGTCTATAAAAGGTCCCACAGTTGGCAGTGCATGTCAGAGCAAAAACCAAGTCATGTGGTCGAAGGAATTGTCCATAGAGGTCCGAGACAGGATTGTGTTGAGGCACAGATCTGGGGAAGGGTACCAAAAAATGTCTGCAGCATTGAAGGTCCCCAAGAACACAGTGGCTTCCATCATTCTTAAATGGTAGAAGTTTGGAACCACCAAAACTCTTCCTAGAGCTGGTTGCCCGTCCAAACTGAACAATCGGGGGAGAAGGGCCTTGGTCAGGAGGTGACCAAGAATCTGATGGTCACTCTGACAGAGCTCCAGAGTTCCTCTGTGGAGATGGGAGAACCTTCCAGAATGACGACCATCTCTGCAGCACTCCACCAATCAGGCCGTTATGGTAAAGTGGCCAGATGGAAGCCACTCATCAGTAAAAGGCACATGACAGCCCGCTTGGAGTTTGCCAAAATGCACCTAAAGGACTCTCAGACCATGAGAAACAGGATTCTCTGGTATGATGAAACCAAGAGTGAACTCTTTGGCCTGAATGCCAAGCGTCACGTCTAGAGGAAACCTGGCACCATCCCTATGGTGAAGAACGGTGGTGACAGCATCAAACTGTGGAGACTAATCAGGATCGAGGGAAAGATGAACGGAGCAAAGTACAGATGATGAAAACCTGCTCCAGAGCGCTCAGCACCTCAGACTGGGGTTAAGGTTCACCTTCCAACAGGACAACGACCCTAAGCACACAGTCAAGACAACGCAGGAGTGGCTTTGGGACTTGTCTCTGATTGCCCTTGAGAGGTCCAGCAAGAGCACAGACTTTAACCCAAACTAACATCTATGGAGAGCCCTGAAAATAGTTGTGCAGCAATGCTCCCCATCCAACCTGACAGACCTTGAGAGGATCTGCAGAGAAGAATGGGAGAAACTCCCCAAATACAGATGTGCCAAGCTTGTGGTGTCAAACCCAAGAAGATTTGAGGCTGTAATCGCTGCCAAAGGAGCTTCAACAAAGTACTAAGTAAAGGGTCTGAATATTTATGTAAATGTGATATTTCAGTTTTTTTTTTTATGGTTTTGCTTTGTCATTATTATTGTGTTTAGATTGATGAGGGAAAAAACGATTGAATCCATTTCTGAATGTGCTGTATATGCACTGTAATTGTATGTGTAGGGTACAGAGATGAGGTAGTCATTCACATTTCATGGCTAACACTGTTAATGCACACAGAGTGAGTCCATGCAACTTATTATTTGACTTGTTATGCACATTTTTACTCCTGAATGTTAGGCTTGCCATGACAAATGGGTTGAATACGTGTTGACTCAAGACATTTCAGCTTTTCATTTGTAATTAATTTGTAAAAATTCTGAAAAACATAATTCCACTTTGACATTATGGGACATTCTGTGTTGGCCAGTGACCCACAATCCCAATTTAACACATTTTTAATTCAGGCTGAAAACACAACACAATGTGGAAAAAGTCAAGCGGTGTGAATACTTTCTGAAGGCACTGTGTATTAATGTATATGAATATTGTGCCAGAAATACCCCCAACAAAAAAATGACAAAACAAATAAAACTAAAATGCCATTGCTTAGCGCCCCCATCCATGCATCTAGTTACTAAGGGAGCTTGCTATTGTGTTTATGTTTTCTTCATTGCCTCACACATGTTACACCACTGGCCAGTTTTCCCCAAGTGTATGAAATTCCAATGAAAAGGCTGTCACTCATCTGGATGTATTGGACAGGTAAACACAACTTAATATACAGAAAATAGCACACAGGTAAGTGCATGCAAAATACGACTTAAGTGATTATTTACAACTCAAAAGGAACAATTCATACTTAACACACCATATGATATAATATAATATAACACCATACATATAATATAATAATATTGTCCATGGAAAAGTCTAACTGAAATCCTTGTGAGCAAATTCAATTGCAGAGAATCAGGTAGATTCCAAACTTTTGAGATGTTCTCCTAATATACAGTTTCCACAAATCATTGGAACTGAGCCCTACATTATCATGTATCTTTTCAAACTCTGCACTCTCAAGGTCTATCCGTGGTGAATTGTGGACAATTCAAAAATCCTTCTCTTCCTTCCTCCTTTGGCTGTTGAGGCTTGATACAGTATGTAATGTCCCCTAAACCTCTCTAAAATGCTGATTCCATGTTTATGGACCCAGGCTGGGCCTTGGTGCCCACAAAGTCAATCTAACAATTTGAATATACAGTGCCTTGCAAAAGTATTCAGACCCCTTGGATTTCTTCACATTTTATTGTCTTACAAAGTGGAATTAAAATTGATTTAATTGTATTTTTTTGTCAACAATCTACACAAAATACTATGTAATTTAAAAGTGCAAGACAATGTACAGTATATACATTTTTTTCAGATAAATACAACTTTCAGAACAAAAATATAGTTTTTGCATAAGTCTTCAGGCCCTTTGTTGAGGCAAGCTTACATTAATTCAGGAGTAGAATTTGCCTTAAATCATATAAATTACACTCTGTGTGAAATGGGTTGACATGGGTTGGGTTAACATGATGTGTTAATGACTAACCCTTCTTTGTCCCCCTTACAGACAACATCTGTAAGGTTCCTCAATCAAGTATTGAATTTCAAACACAGATTCAACTACACAGACCAGAGAGCTTTTACAAAAGTCGCATAAAAGAGGAGCAGCTATTGGTAGATGGGTAACAACAACAAATCAGACATTGAATATCTCTTTAAACATGGTCAAGTTAATAATTATGCTGCGGATTATGTATTAAACCACCCAGAAGCATCAAAGATACAGTCATCCTTCTGAACTGAGCTGCATGACAAGAATGAAACTGCTCAGGGATGTCACCATGAGGCCATTGATGATTTTAAAACAGCTACAGAGTTCAATGGCTGTGATGGGAGAAAACTGAAGATGGATCAACAACAGTGTAGTGACTCCACAATAATGACCTAAATTACATAGTGAAAAGAAAAATACAAATATACAGATGACAATTTTTCCACGGCATGCATATTGTATGCAACAAGGCACTAAAGTAATACTGCAAAAAAAACACAGCAAATGAATACACTTTTTGGCCTAAATGCAAAGTGTTATATTTGGTGCAAATCCAACACAACACATCACTGGGTAACTGCCTCCTTATTTTCAAGCAACAAATCAAATCAAACCAAATCAAATGGTGGTGGCTGCATGGTGGTGGCTGCATCATGGTATAGGTATGCTTGTCATTGGCAAATACTGGGGAGTTTTTTTAGGATAAAAAGAAACAAGATGGAGCTAAGCACAAGCAAAACGTTAGATGAAAACCTGCTTCAGTCTGCTTTACAGAGACTGGGAGAGGAATTCACCTCTCAGAAGGACAATAATATACAACACAAGGCCAAATCTACACTGGAGTTGCTTAACAAGAAGACAGTGAATGTTCCTGAGTGGCCAAGGTTCAGTTTTGGGTTAAATCTGCATGAAAATCTATGGCAAGAGTTGAAAATGGCTGCCTAGCCATGATCCCCAACATCCTCACAGAACTAGAAGAATTTCAAAAAGAGTAATGGCCAAATATTGCACAGTCCAGGTGTGCAAACCTCTTTGAGACTTACTTACCCAACAAGACTCACAGCTGTAATCGATGCCAAAGGTGTGTCTAACGTGTTTTGACTCAGGGAGCTGAATACTTATGCAACAACTATATTTTAAGTATTACATTTCTATTCATCTTACAACAATGAAATTAATTTTTCTTCCATTTTCACATTAGAGTGCTTTGTGTAGATTGTTGACAAAAAATGACAATTAAATTACTTTTAATCCCACTTTGTAACACAATAAAATGTGAAGAAATCCAAGGGGTCTGAATACTTTTGCAAGGCACAGTATCCTATTCTCTTAAAAGACGGCACTGAGACCCACAGGCATTTAATTGATTGATTATGCAGACTACACCGTGAACTTGCCTCAGGCACTAAGTTCAAGTCGTTAGACACATAAACACATCCAAACTGAGTCTAAAATGTAATGTTTGTGGTGTCTCTTGATCCTATGAAATGTAATTTTGACAGCATACAGGGTTTATCCCCCACAGTGCAACAAAGCTGCTTCCATCAGTGTGCAACCATGACAAGCATTCCTGGTGCAGGTAAAAACCATTCAACATCACATAAAACACCAATCACTTATTATTCTGGTATAATTCTACGTGATCGTAGCCTATAACTCAAACAACAACCCTAATGCTCTGCACGACCCCTTGATTATTCTAACTTAATTAGATTCCCCATTGATCTCCTAGGGCAATAATACCGCTCTCTCATTTATGTTCCATACAATTTAAATCTCATTTGTAGGCCTGGTAAGCGAATTCTTCTTGGACCCCAACAACAAATATGTCCTCTCTCTCTCGCTCTCTCTATATATATATACACACACACATATATATATATATATATATATATATATATATATATATATATATATATATATATATATATATATATATATATATATATATATATATATTATTATTATTATTTTTTACAATTCAGCAATTTCTATTTCCGTGAAGGACTTATTGAATAGTTTGAAAATGTTTGCTCTAAATGAATGGTATATAATTTAGCGGTCAATTAAAAAATGTCCAAAATGACTCATAACAACTGTTCTCAACCAGTCTCTATTCCCAGTCAGGTCCAATTATTTACATGTGATCAATCTGCTATAAGAACTGGTCAGGTGAATGGTTGCACTTACCTTTCATTATGGTGTTTGTATATACACTTGCCTATATCTTACAACTCAGTGAGGATGTTAAATACGAGTGGACTTGGACGCTGCATATGTTTGTGCCAATTGTTGGCAGCACAGGTTACTACGTACAGTACATAGATATACATGTCCATCTGCGTAGATGGTATTTAAACTGACCGCATGAGACAGCTGAAAGACTTTGAGTCTGAACTATGTTACATCACACATAGCATTTTATACGCCTGCAAGTTATAAACAATATAAACAATTGTTGAACCAAAAAATAGCATTTTAACGCACTCTAAATTTTAATAATGTATTAAATAAATCAGAGTCAAAGATAAAGGATGAAGTACTTACATGAAAATGAAAATGGCAAACAAATATTTAGGGTCTGTTTGGTCTGTTTGGTCCTAGGGCTATTTGAAATAGTATGCTATTTATTTGAAAATACTTGAAAATATTTAAAATGGAAGTAGTTGATTCAGTCACATTATTTGAAAATACAATACTCAAATACATATTTGAACCTCCAGAAGTAGGATCTTAATTTTGGTTTACATAAATTCACTGAAAACATGCACTAACACCTGCACTAAATTCACTGAAAACCTGCACCAACACATGTAACAGTATAGCTTCCGTCCTTCTCCTCGCCACAACCTGGGCTCGAACCAGGGACCCTCTGCACACATCAACAACTGACACCCACGAAGCATCGTTACCCATCGCTCCACAAAAGCCTTGCAGAGCAAGGGGAACCAATACTTCAAGGTCTCAAAGCGAGTGACGTCACCGATTTGAAACGCTATTAACGTGCACCACCGCTAACTAGCTAGCCATTTCACATCGGTTACACACACACGCTAGCATATACCCATAGGCGTCCAGTCATTGCGCTGACAACCATTATCTAATCATCACAACAGCATCATCAGCTAGGGCACAAAACAATTATGTCTCATCAGTGATTCTCTGGGAATAGAGATGTCTTACTAGGCTCAACACAATACCAACTGATTTCAGAGCATAAGCAGATTCCATCTCTATGATGGTGGCATTATCTACAGGGATGGAACAAGGATCTGAGCAATTTGATAAAGCAAAGTAAAGTATGTCAAAACCTGAGCAATATGACTGTGCACCTTATGGCTCGAGGTTACTCTGAAACACACACACACATTTGAGCCAACTGATTCACAAGCCACAGCTACGCTCTCCTTTCTCCACTCTCAATACTGCCTGCCACAGTATGTGAATGTCCCCAAAGGGTTAGTATACCTTTCATATGAAATCCAATCCCCCAGGGCTCTCCCAGCTCCACCAAAGCATGTCCTTTCCTTGACAGATGCATTGTCCTATACAGGATGTTGTATGGGGAATCTGCAAGTGTGGCCCACAAAATGCTTTAAAAAATGTATTTTGTTTTGGCATGGCCATTGAGAATGCTGTTTGATCCATAACTGTACAGTTATTATTGTTCCTCCCAGGGATTATTAGGTGTAACTTTCTGAAGGTCAGACATTCTGTTATACTTTTGCTATATCATTCCACATTGTTTGATACCATGGCTATCTCTGTCCTTGCGTAGCAATACTATGTCTTTGTCGTGGTTAACTGCAATCTGTAAGGAATGCCAAGAGATACATGTTCATGGTTCAGTGGAATGCTGCAGGAATATATAATTCATTCCCCTTTATCTTCCCTCTCCATTCTATGAATGAATAATGGTTTTACTAGCAGACAAGGTTTGCAATGACAATACTGTGTCCAACAGGGGGCAGTATTCCACTTCAATTGTACTAGTGTTCTAAGTACTCTATTGAACTGAAGGGTAACAGCATTTTCATGGCTCAATGAGTTCAGATAGGAGGTTGTGTCTCGGTAAGAGATAAAGACAAATCCAGCATCCATTGACTCAGATCATCCACCCGTTGATCTAGTCTGTTTCTTAACAGCCAGTTTAGGGGTGGACACTGGTCAGCCAGTTTGTTGTAGAATTACTTTTAATGTTTGCCAAGACTTAGTCCAAGAATTTTGCTTGTTGATCCCCTGATACAAAATGTTTGAGAAAATATGGTAACCTGTTCACCTACTATCTCAGTTATAAATCTCACTATCCTTTATTCTGTCTCTCTCTCTTCCTCTATGTATCTTCCACCTCGCTGGAGTGTCTATACTTCAGACATGTGATGGCAGATGTACTGTACTGTTACTCTCACAGTGCCCTGTGGAGTCCTGGTAACCTACACATCACTGACTGTGGACTGTGTGTATGCATGTGTATGTTTTGGACAACTGTTTGTCCACTGACTATGTGTGTGTGTGTGTGTGTGTGTGTGCATGAAGATGGTCAGGCAGGTTAAATCAATCAGCCTGACTAGAATTTTAAAGGATGGAGGGATGCGAGAATTATATTAAAATGCCAATTTATCCAGTGATCGCTCTCATCAGACACTAGGACACAATTTGATTACCAGAAAATGTTTGGAGGAAGATTATGAGATTAGTATGACCTAAATCCTTGTTTTGACTTTTCAAGGACTTAATTGTCATTTTCAAGGACCTCAATGTTATACAATTGTATAATGAATAATTGTACGTATAGTGCCTATTATAAACTGGGTGGATCGAGCCTGAATTCTGATTGGCTGACAACCGTGGTATATCAGACCATATACCACGGGTATGACATTTTATTTAAAATTGTTACTGCTCTAATTACATTGGTAACCAGTTTATAATGGCAATAAGGAAGGGGTTTGTGGGATATGGCCAATATACCACGGCTAAGGGCTGTATACAGGCACTCAGCATTGCATCATGCATAAGAACAGCCCTTAGCCATGGTGCATTTGGAAAGTATTCAGACCCCTTGACTTTTTCAAAATGTTGCATCGTTACAGCCTTATTCAAAGATGTATCAAATTCCTTTTTTTCTTCATCAATCTACACACAATACCCCATATTGACAAAGCAAAAACAGGTTTTAAGAAATGTTTACAAATGTATAAAAACTAAGACCATTTGGTACATGTATGAGACTCGAAAAAGAGCTCAATTGCATCCTGTTTGTATTTTTAGATTTCTTCAAAACAATCTAACTTTATTATTTAATTACTGCAGTAATGGAGCTAGTCCGTAATCACCCCTGGAGGTCATCACTGAGAACTCAACGAGCTGGTTTGAGCCACAGCATTTCATAGCAAAGTCCATCCTCCTTCAGTCTACATGACAAACAATATATGTATGGAATGGGTCCCAAGGTTAAGATTTGTATGAAAGATACTTACAATTCTCAGCAGACAGCATCTGCTGTTAAAACTGTCCTCACTGTGTAGAGACCAGGGTCTGGCCCCCAAACTCCATACTGAAGCCATCTCCCCCTGGTACCCCAGTACAAAAACATTAACTCATGCTCTGGAATGTGGTGTCACGTCAGTGTAAATCTCATGTCAGTGTTAAATCCCCCAAAGTCCCACTTTCAGTTCACACAGACACAATAGAGTTATAATAACTCTATTATGTTGCATAAAACAACCATTTGATGCAATTACAGCATTATAACATAATCTTGCAATTTTTCCCCCACAGGGTTCACCTTCCAACAGAGCAACGACCCTGAGCACACAGCCAAGACAATGCAGGAAGGGCTTTGGGACAAGTCTCTGAATGTCCTTGAGCGGCCCAGCCAGAGCCCGGACTGAAACCCGATCAAACATCTCTAGAGAGACCTGAAAATAGCTGTGCAGCGATGCTCCCCATCCAAGCTGGCAGAGCTTGAGAGGATCTGTAGAGAAGAATGGGACAAACTCCCCAAATACAAGTGCCCAGCTTGTTGCATCATACCCAAGAAGACTCACTGCGAAAGGGGCTTCAACAAAGTACTTAGTAAAGGTTCTGAATAGCTATGTAAATGTGATATTTCCGTTTTTATTTTTAATATATTTGCAAACATTTCTAAAAAACAGTTTTTGCTTTTTCTTTGCATTATGGGGTGTTGTGTGTCGATTGATGAAGAAAAAAACAATTCAATAAATTTTAGAATAAGACTGAAACGTTACAAAATGTGGAAAAATTCAAGTGGTCTGAATATTTCCCGTGTGCACTGTATATTGGCCGTATATCAAACCCCTAGTACCTTATTCTGTCACGGCAGATTTCCTCCTCTTCGTCTGAAGAGGAGTAAGGATCGGACCAAGATGCGGCGAGCGCTCCTCATCCCCTGCCTCAGATGGAAAAGACATTCACCCGCCGCTCTACCCACGGGCGGGTGAAATCCTAGAAATGGTCCAGCGCCACATCTCCTTCTCACCACACTGCGTTGGCCCACTCCAGGGCTTTCCCCGAGAGGCACGAGACGAGGGCGGACACCTTCTCATGGCCCGAAAGGAGCCGGGTGGACGGTTGCCAGGTAGAGATCCAGCTGCAACAGGAAACCCTGGCAGCGTGCAGCCGTCCCATCGTACTCCAGGGGAAGGGCGAGACGAATCCCACTGGGACCGGGTGCAGGGGGGGCGAGTAGTGGAGACCCTGGTTGTGCTGGTGGAGGCGCTGGAGGAACTCCCCGTCTCTCCCAGCGGTCCATGGTTTGGACGACACGGTCCATGGCGGCGCCAAGATGGTGGAGCATCGCCGCGTGCTCCTGGACGCGCTCCTATACCAGGGGCACCTGCTCCTGCTGACTCCATATTCGGGTGTGAATTCTGTAAGGGGTGCGTGACTGGCTGCAGTGCAGTCAGGCGCAGGAGAGCAGAACTGGGTAATAACCGGAGCAGTTTAATAAGCAAAACTAACCTCACCCAGGACAACAAAATATGGGTACAAAATAACCCCACGCGAACCAGTCAGAGTGCACAAGCACTTTCCAACAAACAATTTCACACACAGACATGGGGGGAACAGAGGGTTAAATACACAACAAGTAATTAGGGAATGTAAACCAGGTGTGTGGGAAAACAAGACAAAACAAATGGAAAATGAAAGGTGGATCGGCGATGGCTAGAAGAACGGTGACGTCGACCGTCAAACGCCGCCCGACCAAGGAAAGGAACCGACTTCAGAGGAAGTCATGACACTGTTTGTCAAGCTCCCAGCAAGTCGCCTGTGCTTTTGGGAGATAGTTACCCACACCTCCTGGCTGGTTACCTGTAATTGCACCTTTTGAAAATGAATGTTCAGCTGTGTACAGAAGCAGACGGTTCACTCTCCGATGCATCAGTCATTGTTATTGTACATTATGAGGCTTCTTCCTCTGAATAAAAGCTATAGCATTGTTTTCTGTTTTAAAGATACATTTCATACAGCTACAATCTTCATAAAAAACTATTCACTTTAGTGAAAACTACCTAACACGAAGGAAATAGGTCATTGCAAATGAGACAAACAATGTGGCGTAAAAGTATAGTAAAATCATTTAATATTAAGTCAACTTGTAGAACCTCTGTTTGGAGATGGCGAATGGTTGTTCTAGCGCAAAATAGTGCAAAATATCTTCCCATAAAGTACTGTAAATGGTCAAATAGCCAGTAAGTATAGCAAAATAATTTAATATCAAGTCAACTTGTAGAAGCTCTGTTTGGAGATGGCGAATGGTTGCTCTAGCGCAAAATATCTTCCCATAAAGTACTGTAAATAGTCAAATAGCCAGTAAACTTCACATTTGTGGGTATTTTCATTTAATTCAGAGTTTGTTGAGGTCAAGTTGGGGGATTTATCTCCTGCTGGGACTGTTTAATTTCTGCTGAATCTCATCTGAGCATAAACATTATCCCTGTAAAAATCCAAGGAAGAAAATGGATCCCAAAAGATGAGTCTAAAGCAGCCAGGGGAAGTGGAATTTTAAATAGGTGTCCAAGCCAAGAGCCAGAACCAAAATGTTAAATGTGAAAATTACGCCTTGGGGCCCTTAGGATGCTCTGAAGACAATTCATTAGGTGTTTAGAGAATGTGCTAAGGTGTTGGCTGATGGAGCGAGAATGCTTTTTCATGCATTTAGCATCGATCAAGATTATATTAGCTATCTCTCTATCGCATTTCAGAGTTTATTTAGACAACTAGGCAATGCATCTCAGGATCTCATGACTAAGTGAGAAGTTGAATGATCTCTCTTGCAGTATAGATAATAAGGATTAAATACCTGCATTCAATTGATAAGGATGGGTGAAAGATAGATATAGAAAGTTAAAGTAAAATTCTGGCAAATGTATGGAGTGTGCCTACCGGAGTACACTGTGCTTAGGGAGTTTTCCCTATGGCCCTGTAGGAGAAGTGAACTGTGTTAATAATCTGCCCATTCTGGTTGCTGTGCAGAGCAGGAGGAGACATGATTTAGTGTGATGAGCCAACAGACTGTGCTCACTCTGAAACCAAAATAATGAGACACCTGATGCATGGCGATTATATTAATTTCATCCACTGAGGTGAAGGCAGTGGAGTAAGTTTGTTTTTGTGTATTTGTGAAGAAAGAGAGAATTAACCTTTTCTAGCAATGCTTACGCTACCAAGGCCTATGACTCAATGCCTGGGGGACTTTGAACTGTTTTCCAACTTTATTAAGGTGTAGTCCACACCCATACTCATACTTTTCATGATAGGTACATACTCATAGATTCAGGTAATTTCGGCAATGATGAAGTTAAACAAATATGTCGAATTTTAGTTATGTAGCCTAAGTGAAAGCTTAGTTAAATGACCTTATTTAAAAGAAAATTAGGAGTTCCCCAGTCTCGAAGGCCTGAGCCTGCATGAGTAATATTGATGGATAGAGATTATGGGGAGTTTCCTCTCTCCTCGCACTTGGATTTAAGATAATCTGTTTTAGAATGAGTCATGGATAGATTTGCATAGCGCCTGCAGTGGCATGGGATATAATATATACATATACACTATGGTAATACGGGAAGCTCAAGACGATCCCTAGTGGACTACGGGTATAGG
Source organism: Oncorhynchus mykiss (assembly GCF_013265735.2). NCBI lineage: Eukaryota > Metazoa > Chordata > Actinopteri > Salmoniformes > Salmonidae > Oncorhynchus > Oncorhynchus mykiss. Next base: position 72,648,742 of record NC_048565.1, read on the forward strand.
AATAGTATTCAACCAGGAAAACACATTTTTGAATTAATCTTTATTGCGTTATTCTACAAAGCGAAACCTATACATACAGTTCTGTGTATGTTTTATATTAGATACAAAACGCTTGAAACAGATTAGACATATCATTTGTCTGTTCAAATTGATCGTCATGACTCCATAATAGGGACCAAGATACTGGTCCTTGGAAGGCCTATATTGCATGTTCTTCCACTGTGCCTCACACTGCCTGCCAAACCAAAATCTGAAGCACCCAACACCATTCCGAGTAGAATTACAAATCAAACAGTGAAGTCCACATCTTGACCACAATGCTGATAAAATAACTACAATAGAAATAGCTGACGTTGATGATTCACTTGAAATATGTTTACTCAATACATCTACTTAACCCTTAAATGTCTACTTCCTTAGTGACCTCATCTGATGGATTTAAATCCATTGCATTTCCTAATGAATAACATTCAAACATGAATATTTGTTTCTAGACTTGTTTCCACCGTGCCTAGGTCATCAATTCTTCACTCAATGTTGGAGCAAAATGTCATTTCTTTCATGCTACTGCATTCTTGCATTATGAAACAATTTGCATCATTCTGACTCAAACATTTTGTTTGTTAGTGTTAAGTAGGACTATTATAGAGGCTTACCATATTGCATACCTAATGGTGTGCATGATTATCATGTCTCTGAAGGAGGGACAGCTGAAATATCTGTAACATATGCTTGTGTGTCACTGGAGTTTACTGAAAATGCTATTTTTCCTCAGCTCCCTGACATGAATGTTTCATTAAAAAAACACTAATGCTCAGTCTGAAATCCTAAATACAGGTTGTGGACATAAAAAATAGATAAAGGGATGCTCTGACATGTACAACCTGAATACCTTTGATGTTTTTGATGTTTTCTTTCTTCCCGTGCCATTTGTCTCATCAGCCCAGCCAGACAATTTATAAACTTGATCTCCAATATAAAAAGCCTCTAGACATTATTTTCCATTTCTAGCATTTCTAGCATTTGCTTTTCAACCGTGGAGATTTGAATAAACCTTGCGGTCTGTCTCTCTGACATTTGCAACATTGTTTCAAAATTGAAATTCTATCTCCAGCTATTCCATTGTAATGACCATGTCGAGGCAAACTATAGAGGATCAGCGTGGCAGATGTGTTGTTACCTACCCTTACCACCTTGGGGTGGCCCGTCAAGAAGTCCACGATCCAGTTGCAGAGGGAGGTGTTTAGTCCCAGGGTTCTTAGCTTAGTGATGAGCTTTGAGACAGACAGGCAGGCAGCTTTTCTTAGCCTGCCAAAATCATGAATCAGATGGCATAATTTGTATGGATATATACAAAGAAATGTCAATAGAAAACAGCTTAAACAAATGCAATTGCAGCTATTTTGCTGTTATTCTGGCTGCACTGTTTGACGGTGACTGTACATTAGCTGTAGTTGGCTAGCTAGCAAGCAAGGGATAAGAACTTTGCCAACCAGTATGGCAATGACACATTTAGAACGAACGACTGGGTGACGGCCATAGATACAGAACAAAAAGACTGAACGACTGGGTCGCATCGATGGCAACTGAACCGATAGAATGAACGACCAGTCGGCTTGGGTAGCAACCCTAGATTTGTTTCGGGACTATGTCTTGTGGAAAAATGAAATAGTATGAATACATTTATCGAAATAAAGTTTTTAATTAAAATATTGGTAACCTGTTGTTAAAAAGTGATAATGCCATCAAAGCCGGTGTTTGGAGGATATATTGGCACGGTTTGCTCGCCGTCAACTTCGTCTCGGGCCTAACACCAGCTTCTCGGGCATTATCACTTAACCTAATTGCACTAGTATGCAACAGTTATTACCTATTTCATAGTGAACAGATCCTTATAATGAATTCCCCTATCAATATTTTAAATGGTTGTGGTCCAATATCATAGACAAAGATGCTCTGTACCTCTTTAATTTGTAATACAATGTCACTGCAGCCTCCTTTGAATTACAGTACAGTATTTCCAACAGCCGTAGCAGTCCAATGAATGTGCACACTTTTAAATATAGGCTATAGTATATCTAAATATGTGCATATGCTCATTTTACAGATTTAACTAAAGGTTTGAAGCCTCAGAGGACCAATTAGAATGAGCATGGGATGAGCAAGCTGTCAAAGCTGTTACAGAGGAGCCTTGACCCCTCCACCTTGTGTCTTGACTGGACATAACCACCACCCACATCCAAGCTCCCTAGTGTAGGGAGAGTAATCTCCTTTGAACAGTTGGCTTTCCTCTCTGCCCTCTGACATTTACACACCATGAAACATGATGGTATTTATTCCTTATGATCCATGAGTCCACCAGCTTTTGAAGTGTAAATGATATTGTCTCTCGTTATGGCACATACTGTAACAATAAAAGCTCCATAATTTAGATCCTCAGTAAGAATGGTATCTAATATCTACAGGAAAAACGCAAACCTACGATATCGGCTTAGAACTGTAACTTCAACTTCTGAAGTATAAGGACATATTATGTACAGAAGTTATCTAATTATTATTTATGTTCTTCCTCCTGTGCACAGACAACTTATGTCAATACACCGAGGGATACTACATACTTGAAAGTTCATGCAAATAGTTAATTGATTTGATTACGTGCAGTCGTTATTAGTGTTAAGTTACAAAAAAGGTTAGGTGATACAATCCAACTTGCTGTACTTCTGTCATAATGCATGAAATGGTAACCTCATTAAGCTTTTTAATGTATCCTGTCCTGTCAGATCATACATCATGTTATGAATAATTGAGATTTAGAATATATCCTTTATGAGCATCTGGATCAGAAATGGATCCAGCTTTTAATATGAATGTATGTCAAGATGTTACCAAACATGGCTTCTGATCTGAAGGTGATCTGTTTGATTCAGTTGGAAGTATGTTGGGGTTCATCCGTTTGCTTGGGTTGCATTGAATTCAATCACTTGTAGATATAAAGGTAAATTGCAGTGCGGGTTCACTCTAAGCTACATCGTATTTCAAGGTCTGGTTTTGCATCAATATCAAATCAAAACAAATATTTTTTGTCACACGCGCCAAATACAACAGTAGGCCTTACAGTGAAATGCTTACTTACAAGCCCTTATCAAACAATGCAGTTTTAAGAAAAACAAGTGTTAGGTAAAAAAAAAATAGATAAGTAATAAAAATACAAATAACAAATAATTAAAGAGCAGCAGTAAAATAACAGTAGCGAGGCTATATACAGGGGGTACATGTACAGAGTTAATGTGCGGGGGCACATGTTAGTCAAGGTAATTGAGGTAATACGTACAGCAATGATGTGGCTCTCTGCCAATAATTACATTTAGAGGATTGCAATGTTCTAAATTAATATCTAATGGCCATTTTTCAATAGGATCTGTGAGAATATCTAAGAGGCTTTTATATAATTCTAAATTAATGAATAATAATCGCTTTATTTTGGAGATGATTTAGTTTTCATTTAACCTAGAGTGAGCTAAAAAAATAGCCATTCTTGAACATGGGGTGAGACATTCTCACTAATTTGTAAATAAAGCCAGTTTGTTATTTACAATGATTTATTTCTGGAGAAACCAAAAGCTGCCTCATGGATCTCCCTGTGGCAGTCGGCTTGGGTATCGAACAAGCATCTGTAGCAAAGCAGTTTGCACTGCGATGCAGTGTCTTAGACTGCTGCGCCACTCGGGAGGCCCCATCCACAAGTTTTTAATGCTGATCAATTGCTTTGCACAAAGTATCAAAATACAGAGAGGTAATGGGCTATTATAATACTGTACATGGTGTCCAGGTCAGGATAACCAAAACATTTCTTTATTAAAGACTATCAGAAATAATGTTGGTACTTATTTATTTTGATTCAAAGCCATGAATGAGTGAGTCACTCAGCTTTATGTAGGTGCCAGGGCTATATGACTGTGCCATCAAGTTGATTATACATACATATATAACAATATTTTGGAGATTATTTTGTTTTCAAAAAACGAAAGTGAGATATTGTAATCTGAATAAAGGCCAAAATAATATTTGTAAAGACCAAAACATGCATTTCTGTTTTTAGAAGGAGAGAACCTCTGGGCCAATTGTGCGCCACCCTATGGGACTCCCAATCACGGTCAGATGTGATACATAATAGTAATACGATTTTTTTTTAAAGAATGTGTTTTATCAATTAGGATATTAGAGTTTAACCACAATATGTGTTGCATTATTTGTTCTGTCTTTTCTGGTGGATTAAACTGAAATTGCTTACAATAATCCATAAGTATACAGCATATCTCTGATTGTCCTCACTTTGATTATGCTGTAACAACATACTGTAGCACCATGACCAAGATCTCTGTTCATTTAAACAAGCAGATTAGGGCTTTCAGGAGGAACGGAAAATCTACTGGAGAAATTTGAAAAAAATACTGGTAGACTTGAAGAGTTTGGTCACAGATAGTACTATTCGCCAAACCTGAAAGCCCAGGAAAATGAACAGGTACAGTAGGCGACAATACTGTAAAGTAGGCCTAATAATGCTAAAAAATAATGCTTAAATAAATCACTGTTGCCTCCTTTTTCAGGTATCACTGCGCAAGATTTCATTGAGGAAGAAATCATCAAGCGATAGGGTCCAGCACACACAGAGAGGTGTTTCTGGGACCACATCGTTTCTTTCAAGGTAGGATTATAGCAATATTTTGGCATGTTTAGGCCTATTTACATGTATATTTATAGTATTGTACATAATGTTGGCTGTTAGGCAAAATGTTGTTGTTTTTTCTCCAAATGCAGACAATGACCGAAACACTGCCACCTGGGTTTGCATTGCAAATGAGGGCATAAACGGTGTAAGTAGACCATTATGCAGTAAAATAAAGGTGAAATAAAAATAAATACCTACAACACCTACGGTAGGCCTACAGTATATCTAAAAATGATTTTTTTTATCTCTACATGTAGGTCGCCTGATTTAAACCCGATCAAACTTGTTTGGCATCAACTGAAATAATTAATCCGTAACTCTGCCAAGCCTACAAGCAGAGATGAACTGGTCAAGGCCATCAAGACGTTTTGGCTAGAGAAATTGACATACAACAATGCAACAAATACAGTGATCATCTCAACAAGGTTTTACCTGTGGTCGTAGAGCTGGGTGGAAGTGCAACTAAAATGTATTTTAAATAAACATCTGCATATTGAATGTCTTTTTCCTTGTTATTTTATTAACGAAAGCATAAAGATGTTGATGAAGAAATACAGTACTGATGTTTTGAGTTAGAAATGTAAAACTTTAGAGTACTTAAGCATCGAATACATTACAAGTAGGGGGATGTTCACACCTACAATAGCAGAGCTATAAAGAGTATATTATCCTGCTAATACTGTGGGGCTACACCTGCTACAGTAGTACACCTGTAAAACAACAAGTGTTTGAAAACCTGTTTTCAAAATGCCTCCAACTGTCCATCACTACTGTAAATAAAAAGACACCATATTGTTTACATCCTGTTCACATTCTTTATTGTAACCACAAAGTCACAAATCATTTGTGTCTACCTTTCCAATTACTTTTAGAGTTTGGGATTTACAAATGTGCGCTTTTCATGTCATTTTTCGTTAAATCCCGTTCGGATTTAAGTAAAACTTTGACTGACGCCTTTAGTGAGAGGTCTAATGCTTTAATATGTAATAATATCTGCCCTCTGAATTCATATCTAAGTGGCATTTTTCACGCCATTATTAGTTACATTGCTTTAGTTAGAATGTGCAGACAGGCACCAAGAACAGCGGGAACATTTCCCGAGTCAGCAACATTATTAGCGCCCAGTGGGGCGGGTTGGGGGTCCCCCCATGGGCTAGTTACATGTTCTGTGCACTTCTCTGCGGCCCGTCCCGTGCCTCCTGCCCTTGAACTTTGTGCACCTACCGCTATCTCAGTCGATAAAGCTGGAGAACTGCAAGACAATCACATTGTGCGCCACTCGAGAGCCATGACCAATATGACCAATATATATTGTCCTGCAAGAAATGTTGTTTGCAGAATTCACAGCCTTCTACGCTTGTGAAAAACAGCGTTAATAATATATCTGTGAGAATATCTAAGGGGATTTTATATAATTCTAAATTAATGAATAATAATAATAGTTTTTTAAATAACATTTGAGATTATTTTGTTTTCAAATAATGTAAAGTGAGCGAGAAAAGGCCGTTCTTGAACATGGGGTGAGACATTGCTACTAATTTCTAAATAAAGCCAGTTTTTTATTTAGAATGATTTATTTATGTTTTTAGAGGGAGAGAAATCAAAAGCCTACCATCACAGGTATAGAACCAGCATCTGTAGCAACCCAGTTTGCACTGCGAGTCTTAGACCATACAACGTGATCGGTCGGGAGTAGGCTAGAGTTCTACAGTAAGAGCAAAATAAAAAAACTGGGTAGCCATTTAATTAGCTGTTCAGGAGTCTTATGGCTTGGGGGTAGAATCTGTTAAGAAGCCTTTTGGACCTAGACTTGCCGCTTGCCATGCGGTAGCAGAGAGAACAGTCTATGACTAGAGTAGCTTGAGTCGTTGACAATTTTTAGGGCCTTCCTCAGACATCACCTGGTATAGACGTCCTGGATGGCAGGAAGTGATGTACTGGGCAGTACGCACTACCTTCTGTAGTGCCTTGCGGTCAGAGGCCGAGCAGTTGCCAAACTAGCCAGTCATGCAGCCGGTCAGGATGATCTTGATAGTGCAGATGTACAACTTTTTGAGGATCTGAGGACCCATGCCAAATCTTTTCAGTCTCCTGGGGGGGAACAGGCTTTGTCGTGCCCTCTTCACGACTGCCTTGGTGTGTTTGGACCATGATAGTTTGTTGGTGATGTGGACACTAAGGAACTTGAAGCTCTCAACCTGCTCCAATACAGTCCCGTCGATGAGAATGGGGGCATGCTCGAGCCTCATTTTCCTGTAGTCCACAATCATCTCCTTTGTCTTGATCACGTTAAGGGAGAGGTTGTTATCTTGGCACTACACGGCCAAGTCTCAGACCTCCTCCCTTACAGGCTGTTGCATCGTTGTTGATCAGGCCTACCACTGTTGTGTCATCGGCAAACTTAATGATGGTGTTGGAATCACATCTGGCCATGCTGTCATGGGTGAACAGGGAGTACAGGAGGGGAATGAGCACGCACCCCTGAGGTGCCCCCGTGTTGAGGATCAGCGTGGCAGATGTGTTGTTACCTACCATTAACACCTGGGGGTGGCCCAGGATCCAGTTACAGAGGGAGGTGTTTAGTCCCAGGGTCCTTAGCTTAGTGTTGAGCTTTGAGGGCACTATGGTGTTGAACGCTGAGCTGTAGTCAATGAATAGCATTCTCAAATAGGTGTTCCGTTGTCCAGGTGGGAAAGGGCAGTGTGGAGTGAAATAGAGATTGCATCATCTGTTGGGACGGTATGCAAATTGGAGTGGGTCTAGGGTTTCTGGGATAATACTGTTGATGTGAGCCATGACCAGACTTTCAAAGCACTCCATGGCTACAGACGTGAATGCTACATGTCGGTAGTCATTTAGGCAGGTTACATTAGTGTTCTTGGGCACAGGGACTATGGTGGTCTGCTTGAAACATCTTGGTATTACAGACTTAGTCAGAGACAGGTTGAAAATGTCAGTGAAGACACGTGCCAGTTGGTCAGCGCATGCTCGGAGTACATGTCCTGCTATGCCGTCTGGCCCTGCGACCTTGTGAATGCTGACCTATTTAAAGGTCATACTCACATCAGCTACGGAGAGCGTGATCACACAGTCGTCGGGAACAGCTGATGCTCTCGTGCATGCTTCAGCGTTGCCTGCCTCGAAGCAAGCATAGAAGTAATTTAGCTCATCTGGTAGGCTCGTGTCACTGGGCAGCTCACGGCTGTGCTTCCCTTTGTAGTCTGTAATAGTTTGCAAGCCCTGCCACATCCAACGAGAGTCGGAGCCAGTGTAGTACTATTCAATCTTAGTCCTGTTTTGACGATTTGCCTGTTTGATGGTTCATCTGAGGGCATAGTGGGATTTCTTATAAGAGTCCGGGGTAGAGTCCAGCTCCTTGAAAGCGGCACCTCTTACCTTTTAGCTCAATGTGGATGTTGCCTGTAATCCATGGCTTCTGATTGGGGTATGTACGTATGGTCACTGTGGGGACGACATCGTCAATGCACTTATTGATGAAGCCAGTGACTGATGTGATGTACCCCTCAATGCCATCGGAAGAATCCCGGACCATATTCCAGTCTGTGCTATCAAAACAGTCCTGCAGCTTAGCATCTGCATCATCTGACCACTTCTTTATTGACTGAGTCAGTGGTGCTTCCTGCTTAGTTTTTGCTTGTAAGCTGGAGGATAGAATTATGGTCAGAGTAAAGGTAGTCTAGAGTTTTTTCTCCTCTGGTTGCACATTTAACATGCTAGTAGAAATGAGGTAAAACAGATTTAAGTTTCCTGCATTAAAGTCCCCGGGCAACTAGGAGCGCCACCTCAGTGAGTATTTTCCTGTTTGCTTATGGTCTTATACAGCTCATTGAGTGAGGACTTAGTGCCAGCATCGGTTTGTGGTGGTAAATAGACAGCTACGAAAATTATAGATGAAATCTCTCTTGGTAAATAGTGTGGTCTACAGCTTATTATGAGATACTCTACCTCAGGCGAGCAAAACCTCGAGACTTACTTAATATTAGATTTCATTCACCAGCTGTTGTTTACAAGTATACACAGTACGCCACCTCTTGTCTTACAGGAGGTAGCTGTTCTATCTTGCCGATGCAGCGTAAATCCCGCTAGCTGTATTTTATCAATGCCGTCGTTCAGCCACGATTCTGTGAAACATAAGATATTACAGTTTTTAATGTCCCATTGGTAGGATACGTAGCTCGTCTATTTTGTTATCCAATGATTGTACGTTGGCTAATAGGACTGATGGTAGAGGCAGATTACCCACTCGCCGTCGGACCCTTACAAGGCACCCCAACCTACGTCCCCGATATCTCCGTCTCTTTTTCATGTGAATTACGGGGATGTTGGCCTTGTCGGGTGTCTGAAGTAAACCCTTCGTGTCTGACTCGTTAAAGAAAAAAAATATTTGTCCAGTATGATGTGAGTAATAGCTGTCCTAATATCCAGAAGCTCTTTTCGGTCATAAGAGATGGTGGCAGAAACATTATGTAGAAAATAGATGACAAATAATGCAAAAAAACACAATAGCATAATTGGTTAAGAGCCCGTAAAATGGCAGCCATCTCCTCCGGTGTCATTCAGTCAGATGTCTGCGAGAGTAACAGTTCAACCACAGCTCATAATTTCACATGCAAATTAGTTTTCTGGGCAAACTGTTGCGGTAAATGTGCGGCAACTTGTGAACTTCTGGCAAAAAAAATGGAGAAACTTGTGAACATTCTACTGTTTGCTGCAGGTTAGAATTTTCAAATTCATACTGAGTTTGCAGCGATCAGGTTTTTGGTTACTGTGTGTTAACAACATTGAAATGTTGTATCTACATAATACATCAGAGAAATGTGAACACTATGGGGATGCTGATCTTAGCATGTTTAAAGGGGCAACTACAGAATCATTTACATGTGCAATTGATTAACCAATGTAAGTTTAAAAGATTAACAAAATGTCAATGAGTAAAACAACAACAACTAAATAAAACCCAGTTCAGAACTATTGCCTTTTTGAGTGAACTTGAGATGGCGGCCCAGTGGAAGTCCTTTGTCCAAAGCTTGTTGAATGCATGCACTGAAACAATCCTCCCAAAATAGGACACTGAAAACAACTACTGAATATATTTTTATTTTGGCATCTATAAAAACAAGAAATTGAGTAATGCCTAATATGGCAATTCATATAATTTGTACAGAATCAATTACTGTTACACTCAAAAGAATGCTGGGTTTAAAATAACCGAATTTAGTTAATTTTGAAAACCCAGCGCTGGGTCAACATTGGACAAACACAGCATTGTTCATTTAACTGAGCAGGGTTGGGTTGTGCTTCTAACCCAGCACATTGGTTTAAGGGCTTGACCCAGCTGCTGGGTAAATTAGACTATATTGCTGGGTTGTGACATACACCCAGCACATGGTGTTGGGGTATTGACCCAGCAGCTGGGTAATTTTTTTATGTAATCCTTGGGTTATTGTCAGTGTAATCCTAATTTCGATTCTGCTTATATATTTTTGCCTTCCCTACCATCCCATCCTACACACAATCAAGATACAATGTTGAATTTCAATTAATTAATTTGTATTGCCTGCATTTCAGAACATACACATCACATCAGAGAATTGTCCACAATGTACAAGAATATATACTTTTTAAATAGCACATTGAGACAAAGCCCTATTGTCTAAGTATGTGTTATATAATAAGACAATAATCAAATCAAATGTATTTATACAGCCCTTCGTACATCAGCTGATATCTCAAAGTGCTGTACAGAAACCCAGTCTAAAACCCCAAACAGCAAGCAATGCAGGTGTAGAAGCACGGTGGCTAGGAAAAACTCCCTAGAAAGGCCAAAACCTAGGAAGAAACCTAGAGAGGAACCAGGCTATGAGGGGTGGCCAGTCCTCTTCTGTCTGTGCCGGGTGGAGATTATAACAGAACGTGGCCAAGATGTTCAAATGTTCATAAATGACCAGCCTGGTCAAATAATAATAATCACAGTAGTTGTCGAGGGTGCAGCAAGTCAGCACCTCAGGAGTAAATGTCAGTTGGCTTTTCATAGCCAATCATTAAAAGTATCTCTACCACTCCTGCTGTCTCTAGGGAGTTGAAAACAGCAGGTCTGGGACAGGTAACACGTCTGGTGAACAGGTCAGGATTCCATAGCCGCAGGCAGAACAGTTGAAACTGAAGCAGCACCACGGCCAGGTGGACTGGGGACAGCAAGGAGTCATCATGCCAGGTAGTCTTGAGGCTTGGTCCTAGGGCTCGGGTCCTCCGAGAGAGAGAAACAAAGAGAGAAAGAGAGAATTAGAGAGAGCATACTTAAATTCACACAGGACACCGGATAAGACATGAGAAGTACTCCAGATATAACAAACTGACCCTAGCCCCCCGACACATAAACTACTGCAGCATAAATACTGGAGGCTTAGACAGGAGGGGTCAGGAGACACTGTGGCCCCATCCGATGATACCCCCGGACAGGGCCAAACAGGAAGGATATAACCCCACCCACTTTGCCAAAGCACAGCCCCCACACCACTAGAGGGATATCTTCAACCACCAACTTACCATTCTGAGACAAGGCCTGTTGTAGCCCACAAAGATCTCCGCCACGGCACAACCCAAGGGGGTGCGCCAACCCAGACAGGAAGATCACATCAGTGACTCAACCCACTCAAGTGACGCACCCCTCCTAGGGACGGCATGAAAGAGCACCAGTAAGCCTGTGACTCAGCCCCTGTAATAGGGTTAGAGGCAGAGAATCCCAGTGGAAAGAGGTGAACAGGCCAGGCAGAGACAGCAAGGGCGGTTCGTTGTTCCAGAGCCTTTCCATTCACCTTCACACTCCTGGGCCAGACTACACTCAATCATATGACCCACTGAAGAGATGAGTTTTCAGTAAAGACTTAAAGGTTGAGACTGAGTTTGCGTCTCTCACATGGGTAGGCAGACCATTCCATAAAAATGTAGCTCTATAGGAGAAAGCCCTGCCTCCAGCTGTTTGCTTAGAAATTCAAGGGACAATTAGGAGGCCTGCGTCTTGTGACCGTAGCGTACGTGTAGGTATGTACGGCAGGACCAAATCAGATAGAGAGGTAGGAGCAAGCCCATGTAATGCTTTATAGGTTAGCAGTAAAACATTGAAATCAGCCCTTGCCTTGAAAGGAAGCCAGTGTAGGGAGGCTAGCACTGGAGTAATATGAATAATTTTTTTGGTTCTAGTCAGGATTCTAGCAGCCGTATTTAGCACTAACTGAAGTTTATTTAGTGCTTTATCCGGGTAGCCGGAAAGTAGAGCATTGCAGTAGTCTAACCTAGAAATAACAAAAGCATGGATTAATTTTTCTGCATCATTTGTAGACATAATGTTTCTGATTTGTGCAATGTTACGTAGATGGAAAAAAGCTGTCCTTGAAACAGTCTTGATATGTTTGTCAAAAGAGAGATCAGAGAAATGCCGAGGTCCTTCAGTTTTATTTGAGACGACTGTATAACCATTAAGATTAATTGTCAGATTCAACAAAATATCTCTTTGTTTCTTGGGACCTAGAACAAGCATCTCTGTTTTGTTTTGTTTAAAAGTAGAAAGTTTGCAGCAATCCACTTCCTTATGTCTGAAACACAGGCTTCTATCGAGGGCAATTTTGGGGCTTCACCATGTTTCATTGAAATCTTAATATCTTATGAAATGACTTATATTATTTTACAAACCAAACAGACTAAAGCCTCAGCTGAACTTGACGTACACACTAAGATTGCAATCTAAGAAAAACAAAGCATGCGTGCGTGTGACACAGTCTGTCTGAACTGGTATTAACACAGATCTGTCTATCAGACAGTACCAGAGCTAATCAATAGAGATTCACATTCACTGACACACTTCAGCTATCTTAGGCGACAGTACACACACACACACACACACACACACACACACACACACAATGCTGTTTTACCATACTATAATCGTCTAGATTTGGGTCGAGTCAAAATATTGTTACACAGAGAACAAGTGTAAAATATTACATTGGAAGGTCACTAGACTAATGACTGCCATTACTGAAATAATAACTGTATTTCACTCATAAAGGACTTTTCACAATTCCCAAAATGTAACATTTCTCTTTCAAATAAATTGTTGTGATCGAATGAAAGTGTAGCGGAACAAAACATTTCATTATATATATTAATCATACAAATATATCAAGATTTACATGCAACACTAGTTGAACTAAATGCAAGCAGGCACAAACAATACAGTAGCCAAAAAGCAGGCAGAAATTCATTAAAACAAACTAAAAGTCAATTAACAGAGCTATAAATAGTGCCTTAAGACCATATTAGCATTGTAATATAAAGGGGAAAGGGGATATCTAGTCAGCTGCACAACTGAATGCATTCAACCGAAATATGTCTTACACATTTAACCAAACCCCACTGAATCAGAGATTCAGATTCATGGCTCATCCATCCATTGATCTATTAATTCACTTCTCACAGTACATACAAGAGCAGCTACTTATTCACTATTGTTCAGTGGAAAAAAGACATGCTCGCATTAGTCTTACTACAATGGGTTATTTCCTGGCAGCTGATACACTGTGGTCTGTAGGAAAGTTGATATCAAATACATAATAGGACTTGAAGCACACCTCCAGTGCCACAAGCAATGTACCTTGCTCCAATGCTTGTCCACTAATGATTATAAACACCTGTGAGCAGTCCCCAATGGGTAGGTTCTAGTCACCTCTGCCTGGCGCAGGTACTCTACCGTGTTGGTCCCAACTTGTTAGACATAAATCATTTGATTTTAGAATATGAGGACTTGTGCAAAGCATGGAGGCACACTGACAATGCCATCAAACACAATTTATTTTATATACTATATAGCCATGTGTCGTGTCTTTGGCATCATTAAACTGCAGACTTATTTTTAGTTTATCAAATCAATTCTCTGTAATTACGTGGGATAACTAATCAGGTAGATGTAATTAACTAGGTTGTCGGAGCACCAAGGAAAATATTCAGATTACAAAGTTCTAATTCTCCTAATATAACTTTCAGATATTTTAATATCTGATCAATTAGTCTTCTAATTAAAGATGAATTATTCTTTACCTCATGTTAGTCTCATTCCAAACATCGTAAATTGTTGGTTATCGGTACGAACCCAGTCTTCACTATGAGTCATCCATACATCAATTGTCTTTAGCATTTATTGACTAACTAAATAATCACAGGAATGCACAATCAAACAGGTAGATATGGTTACAAGGAAATGATAGGGGAATGCGCCCTAGTGGGATAAACCGGCATGGCAGCTTGGTGGACAAAAGGGAAGTGGGGGTCGACTGAGATAAAAGACACGACAAAGTTGATAATTATAGCAATTGAAATGCTAATCCTTTGCACATGAAAGCTCACTCATTCGGGAATAATTGCAATCAATATATATATATTTAAGCTCAGTGTGTCGTCCTGATCTCTGTTGGAAAGTTTGTTTCTGTTGGAGAGTTTGTCTGCCCTCTCTCTCCCTCCCTTAGTTAGAATGGATAGTTCAGAGTAACATTCAGCAATGTAGTTATAGGATAGATGTTTCGGCGGTTGTCGGTCTTCACGTTCAGTGATACCAAATTCATAGCTGCAGACTAGTAATTAGTATTAAATATTTGTTCTTATCCTGTTTAAGATATTGGTTCCCATTTGGGACTCTACCCTCCCACGTTCAGATGGAACGGTGGCGCATGGAACGCAAAAATATTCTTAGAAATATTTAACCTCCACACATTAACCTCTCTGATCTCCCAAACCCGGATCCGGCATCGTGACTACAGCCTCAAGCTCATTACCATAACGCAACGTTAACTATTCATGAAAATCGCAAATGAAATGAAATAAATATGCTAGCTCTCAAGCTTAGCCTTTTGTTAACAACACTGTCATCTCAGATTTTCAAAATATGCTTCTCAACCATTGCAAAACAAGCATTTGTGTAACAGTATTGATGGCTAACGTAGCATTTAGCATTAGCATTCAGCTGGCAACATTTACACAAAAAAACAGAAAAGCATTCAAATGAAATAATTTACCTTTGAAGAACTTCAGATGTTTTCAATGAGGAGACTCTCAGATAGCAAATGTTCAGTTTTTCCTGAAAGATTATTTGTTTAGGACAAATCGCTCCGTTTTCTGCGTCACGTTTAGCTATGAAAAAAACCCTGTATCCAGGATTGTGTAAATCTATCAGCAAGCTCATTAGCATAACACAACGTTAACTATTCATGAAAATCGCAAATGAAATGAAATAAATATGCCATCTCTCAAGCTTAGCCTTTTGTAAACAACACTGTCATCTCAGATTTTCAAAATATGCTTCTCAACCATAGGAAAACAATCATTTGTGTAAAAGTAGCTAGCTAGCGTTAGCATTTAGCGTTAGCATTTAGCGTTAGCATTAGCGTTAGCATCCAGCACGCAACATTAACAAAAACATAAAAGCCTTCAAATAAAATAATTTACCTTTGAAGAACTTCTGATGTTTTCAATGAGGATACTCTCAGTTAGATAGCAGATGCTCAGTTTTTCCAAAAAGATTCCTTGTGTATTAGAAATAGCTCCGTTTTATACATCACATTTGGCTACCAAAAAAAATCCGAAAATTCAGTCCTCAAAACGCGAACTTTTTCCAAATTAACTCCATAATATCGACTGAAAACATGGCAAACGTTGTTTAGAATCAATCATCAAGGTGTTTTTCACATATCTCTTCATTGATACATCGTTCTTGGACACATGGTTTCTCCCCTATATCAAATGGATAGGTACGAGCAGCTGGCAATTGCGCACCGAATTCCACGCAGGACACCAGGCGGACACTTGGAAAATGTAGTCTCTTATGGTCAATCTTCCAATGATATGCCTACAAATACGTCACAATGCTGCTAAGACCTTGGGCGAACGACAGAAAGTGTAGGCTCATTCCTTGCGCAATCACAGCCATATAAGGAGACAATGGAAAACAGAGCTTCAGAAATTCTGCTAATTCCTGGTTGATGCACCATCTTGGTTTCGCCTGTAGAATGAGTTCTGGGGCACTTACAGACAAAATCTTTGCAGATTCTGAAACTTCAGAGTGTTTTCTTTCCAAAACTGTCAAGAATATGCATAGTCGAGCATCTTTTCGTGACAAAATATCGCGCTTAAAACGGGAACGTTTTTTATCCAAAAATGAAATAGCGCCCCTAGAGATTTTTTTTATTTTTATTTTTTATTTCACCTTTATTTAACCAGGTAGGCTAGTTGAGAACAAGTTCTCATTTGCAACTGCGACCTGGCCAAGATAAAGCATAGCAGTATGAGCAGACAACACAGAGTTACACATGGAGTAAACAATTAACAAGTCAATAACACAGTAGAAAACAAAGGGGGAGTCTATATACAATGTGTGCAAAAGGCATGAGGTAGGCGAATAATTACAATTTTGCAGATTAACACTGGAGTGATAAATGATCAGATGGTCATGTACAGGTAGAGATATTGGTGTGCAAAAGAGCAGAAAAATAAATAAATAAAAACAGTATGGGATGAGGTAGGTGAAAATGGGTGGGCTATTTACCAATAGACTATGTACAGCTGCAGCGATCGGTTAGCTGCTCAGATAGCTGATGTTTGAAGTTGGTGAGGGAGATAAAAGTCTCCAACTTCAGCGATTTTTGCAATTCGTTCCAGTCACAGGCAGCAGAGTACTGGAACGAGAGGCGGCCAAATGAGGTGTTGGCTTTAGGGATGATCAGTGAGATACACCTGCTGGAGCGCGTGCTACGGGTGGGTGTTGCCATCGTGACCAGTGAGCTGAGATAAGGCGGAGCTTTACCTAGCATGGACTTGTAGATGACCTGGAGCCAGTGGGTCTGGCGACGAATATGTAGCGAGGGCCAGCCGACTAGAGCATACAAGTCGCAGTGGTGGGTGGTATAAGGTGCTTTAGTGACAAAACGGATGGCACTGTGATAGACTGCATCCAGTTTGCTGAGTAGAGTGTTGGAAGCCATTTTGTAGATGACATCGCCGAAGTCGAGGATCGGTAGGATAGTCAGTTTTACTAGGGTAAGCTTGGCGGCGTGAGTGAAGGAGGCTTTGTTGCGGAATAGAAAGCCGACTCTTGATTTGATTTTCGATTGGAGATGTTTGATATGAGTCTGGAAGGAGAGTTTGCAGTCTAGCCAGACACCTAGGTACTTATAGATGTCCACATATTCTAGGTCGGAACCATCCAGGGTGGTGATGCTAGGCGGGGATGCGGGTGCAGGCAGCGATCGGTTGAAAAGCATGCATTTGGTTTTACTAGCGTTTAAGAGCAGTCGGAGGCCACGGAAGGAGTGTTGTATGGCATTGAAGCTTGTTTGGAGGTTAGATAGCACAGTGTCCAATGACGGGCCGAAAGTATATAAAATGGTGTCGTCTGCGTAGAGGTGGATCAGGGAATCGCCCGCAGCAAGAGCAACATCATTGATGTATACAGAGAAAAGAGTCGGCCCGACAGGTTAACAAGTCCAATAGCTCAAATGAAAGATAAACACCTTGTTCATCTAGCCAGCAAGTCAGATTTCTAAAATGTTTTACGGCGAAAACATAGCACATATATATGTCAAACCACCACCAGACACAGCTCATTTGAATAGCCAAAACATGCAATCAACAAACGCAGGATTAAAAAATAAATCGTTCACTAACCTTTTGAAAATCTTCATCAGATGACAGTAATAGGACATGTTACACAGTACATTTTTTTTTTCAATAATATGCCATTTATATCCATAAATGTCCATTTACATTGAGTTCACGTTCAGAAATTACTCAAAAATGTCCGCAGGAAATCTAGGTAGCGCGACAAGATAACGTAAATAGACATCATAAACTTTGACTAAATATACATGTTCTACATATAGTTAGAAAGATACACTGCTTCTTTATGCAACCGCTTTGTTAGATTTATTTTTAACGTTACAGAAATCGCACACTATTCAATATGCTGAGACGGCGCTCAGATACAAGCTACATTTCTCCGTAATGTTGGAGTCAACAGAAACACAGATTTCAGCGTAAATATTCCCTTACCTTCGATGGTCTTCGTTCAGAATGTTCTGGAAGGCTTCATACTTACCCAATACATCGTTTGGTTTCAAGTCTTGCGTCTTTGTATTAGCTACTGCTAATAACATCAGCTGAAATGCACCCAAAATGTCCTCTGGTCCGGAAAAGTTGTGCATCAAAACTTCAAAATTACATATTATGTGTCGACTAAACAGGTCAAACTAAGTGCAGAAGCAAGCTTTATGATGTTTTAGACACACAAAACAAACTTCAATTCAATCGGCCATCGTCTGCCCTTCTCTTGAGTGCTGGAACAAAGGAATGGCTGGGACCAATTCGCGCCACAACGCACAACCTATTTTCTCGTGGCATGCACTAATTTCACTCCCATAGGGTCAATTCTCGCGGGATTTGAACGATTTAAAGCTCTACTGAATGAGGACATCTAGCGGAAGACATGGAAAGTCTCCCCAGAATCATAACTGGTTGGGAAGGGTGGGGGCGATGACGTCAAAGTTGCTCCAACTTTCATGACCACAAAAACTAGTTTGGAAGAATGCCTGCCCTGTGAGTTCTGCTATACTTACAGACATAATTCCAACGGTTTTAGAAGCTTTAGAGTGTTTTCTATCCAATAATAATTATTATATGCATATATTAGCCATTTTTGACAGATTTTTTTTTCAGTTTACTAGGGGTACCCAATCTCTCCAAAGGGGGCATATGTCTGCCATATCCTTAACAGGATTTATTCTGCAACGGGCTCAAATCTTAGCCCTCTCGTAATTGAGGTAATCTTGGTCTCTACTCAAACCTTAGCCCTCTCATAATTGAGAGAAGCATGGTCTAAAGATAAATTCCCAAGGTGGGGTTACATTCGGAAGAGCAGAAAGGGGCTGTCCCATGACGCCAGATCAATATCTGTGCTCATGGGGCGGACCAATGTTTTAGTTAAACTCCAAAAGGAATTGGAGTTTCCTTCATTAAACAGTTTAAAATCACATGACATAATTTCACAAATAGTTTCATCTTTAATCATTCATTTTATACAACAATTAGATGTAAGCCTCGTAACTGAGACTCTTGTATAAATAGGGTTATGGTAATGTGGCTGTATTGCCTCTCATGAGTTTCACAAAATTGTACCAAACGGACCAGTTCATAGCTGGCTACTTCACCAACCTTTTATACATTCTCCAGAACATGAATATTGTTCAGTTCTCAAGTTCTGCGAGGTGGAAGAAATTCCTTTGTTCTCTCTATGAAAACTCACTCTCTCTTATACTCTGGCCATGAGGAGAGAACTGCTCAAGGAATTTATTACCTGCCTAACAGAGCCTGGTGTAGGGAGTATAGAGAGAGGGGGATGGTGCAGAGAGAGGGGGGTGGTGCTCGCTGTATCCAAAGAGGGCAACAACGTCATGACACATTTATAGTACACCCAATCCCTGTTTGATGCCAACATCTTCTATTCATTTGGGGCTGAGGCTTATAGGTTCATTTACACACCTATGTCTTGGATTGTGCAGTTATGCATAGCCGATATTGGAATTCCATTCTTTTCATTCAAGCTTTACAAACAAATCAAATTGTATTAGTCACATGCACCTAACACAACAGGTGTAGACCTTCCAGTGAAATGCTTACTTACCATTTCCTAACCAACAATGCAGTTTCAAAAAAATATGGATAAGAATAAGAGATAAAAGTAAGTAATTAAAGAGCAGCAGTAAAATAACAATAGTGAGACTATATGTATGGGAGTACCGATACAAAGTCAATGTGCGGGGGCACCAGTTAGCATCCCATCTAGCCTAGAGAGGCTACCATCCCCCCTGACCAACATCCACTGAAAGTGCAGGGCGCCAAATTCAAACTACAGAATTATAAATATTTAACATTCTTGAAAATACATATGCAATATGTCAAAATAAAGCTTAACTTCTTGTTAATCCAGCCAACATGTGAGATTTCATAAAGGCTTTTCGGCGAAAGCAAACTATGCTATTATCTGAGGATAGCACCTCCGCAGACAAAAGAAAGAAAGCATGTTTCAACCCTGCAGGCGTGAAAACGAAGAAATAAAAATATTTTTTCTTATTTTGTTGGCACTCCAATATGTCCCATAAACATCACAAATGGTCCTTTTGTTCAAATAATTCCGTCAATATATATCCAAAATGTCAATTTATTTGGCGCGTTTGATCCAGAAAAACACCGGTTCCAACTTGAGCAACGTGACTACAAAATATCTCAAAAGTTACCAGTAAACTTTGCCAAAACATTTCAAACTACTTTTGTAATACAACTTTAGGTATTTTTTAAAGTAAATAATCAATCAAATTGAAGATGATCTGTGTTCAATACAGGAAGAAAACAAACTGAAGCATGCTTTCTGGTCACGCGCCTCTATCTAACATTACACTTCAAGTAACCCTCGTTCAAGATGGCCGTACTTCTTCATTACACAAAGGAATAACCTCAACCAATTTTTAAAGACTGTTGACATCCAGTGGAAAGGATAGGAACTGCAAGAAGGTCCCTTAGAAATCTGGATTCCCAATGAAAACACATTGAAAAGAGAGTGACCTAAAAAAAAAACATCTGAAGTTAACAAATAGCCTAATTTTCAGAACAGTGTGGTTACAGCTCTCCCTGCGCTGAGTCATGTAGGTTGCATCAGCCAGGCTAGTTAGTAATCACAGCAAACAGAATCAAATTCAAGTCTAATGTTTTTGTAAACAATTTAACCCACCATGCCTGGAGTATAAAGCAGATGCAGCTACGCTCCGACTATCTTAATTCTCTTGGCCCCATTCTGTCTGGTCCACTGAGCCCTCTAGATCGAGGTACATTTCATGTACTCCGCAACTTGGCTTGCCGGCCAGATATTGTTCTTCAGCCACTCGGTCATCTGGGCTGCCCTATCATATCTGACGCTGTTGTGAGCAGAAAGTATTCAGTGAATTATAAATTACGTTTAGCAATCAGTTTTCAAACTACACAACAAAGCTTTCAACATATACCTGGCAACACGAGGCTACTGCTCAAGCTTGGTGCATCACTTTGTGTGTCCACAGTCCTATGTAGTCATGTGTGTCCCCTGAGGACCTCCCCTCTTGTATAAAAAAGGTGCCGTTTACAGAATGCTCACTGAATGTACAGTAAGTCTTTCAAGTTCTTTAACTTCAGGCTAAAGTCGAGTCGTCCAAAAGCAAGAGCGTTTCCTGGTCTATCTCCTCCACTGCAAAAGAGAAAGGGGATACCTAGTCAGCTGCACAGCTGAATGCATTCAACCAAAATGTGTTTTCCACATTTAATCCAACCCTCCTTAATCAGAGAGGTGTGGGGGTTGCCTTAATAACATCCACGGCGCCCAGAGAACAATTATTTTGGGGGCAGAACGGCAGATGTATCCACCTTGCTGGCTCAGGGATTCGAACCAGTGACCTTTGTTACTTGCCCAACACTCTTAACCACTAGGCTTAACCGCTAAGTGATATATTTTAAGGGATAGTTTAACCCAAATTTCGAAATTACATACTTTGAGGAGGGAAGGGTTGATAAGACTGGTCAAATGGGAGTGAGGAAAGAGATAAATGAATAGGGTCGGCAGTAGCTTCAAGGTTAGAAAGGCAGGCCAATTAATGGCGGGTTATCAGTTCGAACCCCTAGCTGCCAGCAGGAAGGGATCTGGCAGCCAAAGGGTTACCAGCTACAATCTCTTTATAAAACCTACTGCTGTTGTGCCCTTGAGCAAAATGGCCATGAGTTGCTCCCTTCCTGTGATGTTTGTTGTGTGTCAGGTTGGTCACTGTGACATAATATCTGTGCAAATGATCAATATGGTAAAATTAAGGCCAGACTATCTATGGTAGTTGTGCATGTAATGCATCTAGTCCCAAAGTGTCTGCATGGTCCTAGAAGCTCTGGTGAAGTTAAGTCTTTCAGATTTTATATTGCGGTTGTCCTACTTAAATTAGTTGCAGAAACAATGGAATGGTTTAGTTGACTTCTTCAATCAATGTTCCAGATGACAATGTGGAAGAAGTAGATGCTGTTTTACACAGGGTCAATGAAAACCAAAGTTCTGTCCCTCAATCTCAAAAAGGAATTTCTTAATTGTACTTATCCTCAGAGGCCCTGTTCCACTCATTCAGCATATCCTTTAAAAAGCAGTCCATTGCCTTAACCTCTACATTTAAATACAGAAATAAAGACATTTTAGAAACATAGCTAGCTATACTAACTTGGCTACATCAAATTTATGGTAAATTTTAATGTTAGGTAGCTAAAAGAATTTCCATCTTCCTCCGGCAGAAACTGTTGACAACCAGTACAGTAACGCTACCTAACACTAGCTAACTCAATCAATCACCATGCAAGCGTGAGATAGGCCTGCCAAATAACCCAGATGGAGAATAAGAAAAATCCATGGTAACTTAGCTAGCCAGCTAACTTAGCTAACGAGTGAAAAAGTATACTACACACTCCAGAAGCAGTGTCAGACTAGCTAGCTAAGGTAGTTAGCCAGATAACTTTAGCTAGTGTAACAGTTGTTAAAGTACTATGTGAATTTCACCAGGTTCATATATTAATATGTTGTGTTGATTTGTTATTATGCATGCCTGCATCCTGGGAGAAGGTGTACTTACGTTTTTCCCTGCGTGCTTGTGCTCAAATCATTTTGATGAACTGAGAGGTAGGCACGCTTTTTCTGTCTTCAGAAAAGTTTGATTATTTTAAGTACAAAGTCATACACACAGTGTTTTGTTCATGAATGATGATGTATATTTAGAGGTTGCTCATAAGTGGATGGTATTGTTAAGATGCACTTGTAATTGTACTTTTTTGGATGATATCAACATTCTGAATTCAACATGTGGTTAATAGCTAGCTAAGGTATTAGCAGGCTATTGTATGTGTGAACGATGGCTAGCTCCTCGATTGATCCCAGTCCCTCCTATTGTGCATCTGTTGTAGAAAGAGGCGACGATTCTCAGAACATATGCGCTCTACAAATGTTTTATTTCCTTTTGGATGCAGGTATGTGGTTTTATCTATGTAAAATATGTTATGTATAATAAGGAGAGACTGTATGAATTTTTTTATTCTAAAATCATTTTGATGCACTGAGAGAAAGAGGCGACGATTCTCAGAACACATGTGCTCTACAAATGTTTTATTTCCTTTTGGATGCAGATGCAGGATGCAGAGAGTGAGTTCTGCTTGATTAAAACTACCTGATATCCAAAGTCCACGTCTATAGTCTCAATCAACCACACACAACGCAGAGTTACAGCGGTGCAGTATAGCACCGGTTACACAAGCTCCTTTTACAGACGCTGACATAGTTAGCTAGTTAACTTGCCAAACATCAACAAACAAGTACATCTAGCTATATTCCGCGACAACAGTCCAGTAAGCTAGCATCACGAGCATGGTCGTGAGGCTAACTTTAGCTACCTATTAAATGTTACCACAGCCAGAGATATTAGGACAGAAAATGGCAAGCTAGCTAACAGTCGTTAGCTAATTCTCAAGCTAATGTTAGCTAGCTACCTAATTATTATAGGTCAACATTTTCAACCTGAATGACGATCAAGTTCCTAATTCATAACATTTGTTACTTACTGTTTTCCTGGTTTTCAGTCAGCCAACACAGCTTTAGTTTATCAAAATAACGTAAACCGTTTTCAGTCTGTTACTAAATCGCAGGAAGACTTGTAAATTGCCACATCTTGACACTTTCTCACATTCTGGTGGACTTCACGCGCTGGTGGCAGGAGAATTAACTCACTGGTGGGGTCAAATATCCATAGCCCAATGTTAATAACCCAGCACCAAGAAACAAACCTTGCTGTTTATTTTACAGAAAACAAACAAGCTATAGACCCAAAGCCTGCAACTCAGCAATAGGGTCATCCAAACAACCCAGCATTTCTTCTCAAAGTCATGCATGCAAGAAGCCTTGACCTGTCTAGTGCACACATATTTATCTGTCCTCAGTTTGATTAAAGGCCTCAATCTGTATTTGTGCCTGGTAATTGATTGCTTCTAGAAAGAGAGAAGGAATAACATGATCAAGATGAGCTAGCTACTACTAGTGTAAAGCAATTAAAGATCTAATTGTTACAAAGAATGAATATATGGTCTACATTTACAAGCATTTGCTGACCTTCAAGAAGATACACTCATTTATCACTAAAAGGCGCTATGAGTGAGTGCACCACAAACATATTTCCAGGGTGTTGAGGCATCCTCCTCCCAGCCTCTCTCAACACCACAGGTAGGGTAAGGGCATACATCTGCAAAAGGCTTTGCTTTGATGTCAAATCAAATGGAATTAAGAATAAATAAATATATGGATGAGCAATGTCAGAGCGGCATAGACTAAGATACAGTATATAGTATAGAATGCAGTATATACATATGAGATGACTAATGCAAGATATGTAACATTATTAAAGTCACCAATGATTTCAAGTCTATGTAGGCAACAGTATGTGCTAGTGATGGCTATTCAAAAGTCTAATGGCATTGAGTTAGAAGCTGTTTTTCAGTCTCTTGGTCCCAGCTTTGATGTACCTGTACTGACCTCACCTTCTGGAAGACAGCAGCGTGAACAGGCAGTGGCTTGGGTAGTTTTTGTCCTTGATTATCTTTTTGGCCTTCCTGTGACATCGGGTCACGTAGGTGTCCTGTATGGCAGGTAGTTTGCCCCAGGTGATGCAGTGTGCAGACTGCACCACCCTCTGGAGAGCCCTGCGGTTGTGGGTGGTGCAGTTGCCGTACCAGGCGGTGATAAAGCCCGACAGGATGGTCTCAATTGTGCATCTGTAAAAATTTGAGAGTTTAAGGTGACAAGCCACATTTCTTCAGCCTCCTGAGGTTGAAGACGCAGTGTTGCGCCACCTTCACCATACTGTCTCTTTGGGTGGACCATTTCAGTTTGTCAGTGATACAGTTGAAGTCGGAAGTTTATGTACACCTTAGCCAAATACATTTAAACTCAGTTTTTCACAATTCCTGACATTTAATCCTAGTAAAAATTCCCTGTCTTAGGTCAGTTAGGATCACCACTTTATTTTAAGAATTTGAAATCTCAGTAGAGACAATGATTTATTTCAGCTTGTATTTATTTCATCACATTCCCAGTGGGTCAGACGTTTACATACTGTGGCAGACCAGGGGGTTTGGTCAAGACATTTACACAGATCAGACATGGACAGAGTATGATTACCTCCGTTTCAAAGGTGTCTATTTAAATAACAAATCAAAAAGAAAAAGATAGGTCTCCCTCATGAGACCCTCTCCGGGATACCGTCTTCTGGGCTCCGGGTCTTGCTGTATCCTGTTGGTCACAAAAACTGAACTCCCTCCTCATACCTCTGCAACCGTCCTCAACTATACGGGAGTCCTTCCTTCCCCGCTCTCCCTTGTGTGCTGCCCTTCTGACAGCTTGATGGGCCTTGCACAGCTGGTGAGCAATCAGCCCTTGATTACTTACCAGCTCCCAGTCAGAACCAATTAGTCCTGGCCGGAGAGCCCTTCGAGACCTGGCACGTCCAGCAGATGGCGCCATCGCCTCGTGATGAATACTCCATCTGTCACCAGGCCTTGACGAGTCTCCCCCTGGTGGCTGACCCGCTGTACGCCACAATACACTCAATTAGTATTTGGTAGCATTGCCTTTAAATTGTTTAAAACTTGGGTCAAACTTTTCGGGTAGCCTTCCACAAGCTTCCCACAATAAGTTGGGTGAATTTTGGCCCATTCCTCCTGACAGAGCTGGTGTAACTGAGTTAGGGTTGTAGACCTTTCTTTAGGACCTTTCTTTAGGATTGAGGTCAGGGTCACACACCTTGACTTTGTTAAGCTATTTTGCCACAACTTTGGAAGCATGCTTTGGGTCATTGTGCATTTGGAAGACCCATTTTCGACCAAGCTTGAACTTCCTGGCTGATGTCTTGAGATGTTGCTTCAATATATCCTTATAATTTTCCTCCATCATGATGCCATCTATTTTGTGAAGTGCACCAGTCTCTCCTGCAGCAAAGCACACCCACAAAATGATGCTGCCACCCCCGTGCTTCACTGTTGGGATGGTGTTCTTCGGCTTGCAAGCCTCCCCCTTTTTCCTCCAAACATAACGATGGTCATTATGGCCAAACAGTTCTATTTTTGTTTCATCAGACCAGAGGACATTTCTCCAAAAAGTACGATCTTCGTCCACATCTGCAGTTGCAAACTGTAGTCTGTCTTTTTTATGGCGGTTTTGGAGCAGTGGCTTATTTCCTGCTGAGCGGCTTTTCAGGTTACATTGATATTTACTGTGAATATACTGTAGATAGTTTTGTACCTGTTTCCTCCAGCATCTTCAAAAGGTCCTTTGCTGTTGTTCTGGGATTGATTTAAACCAGACTTGTGGAGGTCTACAATTTTTGTTCTGAGGTCTTGGCTGATTTCTTTTGATTTCCCCATGATGTCAACCAAAGAGGCACGGAGTTTGAAGGTAGGCCTTGAAATACATCAGCAAGTACACATCCAATGGACTCAAATTATGTCAATTAGCCTGTCAGAAGCTTCTAAAGCCATGACATAATTTTCGGGAATTTCCAAGCTGTTTAAAGGCACTGTCAACTTAGTATATGTAAACTTCTGACCCACTGGAATTGTGATACAGGGAATTATAAGTGAAATAATCTGTTCTGTAAACAATTGCTGGAAAAATGTCTTGTGTCACGCACAAAGTAGATTTCCTAACCGACTTGCCAAAACTATAGTTTGTTAATTAACAATACATTTGTGGAGTGGTTAAAAATGAGTTTTAACCTCTTGAAACTAGCAATCCCCGATCCGGGATCGTAATCATAGCCTCAAATGAATTAGCATAACGCAGTGGACATAAATACCCCTAGAAACTTTTCCTATTCATGAAAATCGCAAATTAAATGAATGAAAGATATTCAAACACAAGCTTAGCCTTTTGTTAACAACACTGTCATTTCAGATTTTCAAAATATGTGTTACAGCCAACACTAGACAAGCATTTGTGTAAGTTTATCATGGCATAATGCTATGCTAGGCTCTGCTACCAGCAGGCAACATTTTCACGAAAATAAGAAAAGCAACCAAATTCAATTATTTACCTTTGAAGAACTTGGATGCTTTCACTCAGGAGACTTCCAGTTAGATAGCAAATGTCCCTTTTTTTCCAAAAATATTATTTTTGTAGGCGAAATAGCTCCCGTTTGTTCATCATGCTTGGCTGAGAAATCGACCGGAAAATGCTACCACTACAACCCCAAACTTTTTTCAAAATTAGCTCCATAATATCGACAGAAACACGGCAAACGTTGTGTAGGATCCATCCTCAAGGTGTTTTTAACATATATATTCGATAATATATCCGTCAAGGCAATTTGTTTCTCATAAGAAGCGATTGGAAAACTGGCTACCTCAGTATTTTACGCAAGATTTTCTGCGGGAGACACCATGTGACCACTTGCTATATATGGTCCATTACGGCTATTCTTCAATGGAAATGCGTAGAAAGACGTCACAATGCTGTAGACACCATGGGGAATACGTGGAAAACGTAAGCTCATTCGTAGCTCATTCACAGCCATATAAGGAATCATTGGCATGAGGCGGTTTCAAAAAATGCGGCACTTCCTGGTTGGATTTTTATCTGGGTTTCGCCTGTAACATCAGTTATGTTGCACTCACAGACAATATCTTTGCAGTTTTGGAAACGTCAGAGTGTTTTCTTTCCAAAACTGTCAATTATATGCATAGTCGAGCATCTTTTCGTGACAAAATATCTTTTTTAAAACGGGAACGTTTTTCATCCAAAAATGTTAATAGCGCCCCCTAATGCTTAACTCCAACCTAAGTGTTTGTAAACTTCCGACTTCAACTGTATGTACGCTGAGGAACTTAAAACTTACCACCTTCTCCACTGCTGTCTCATTGATGTGGATAGGGGTGTTCTCCCTCTGTTGTTTCCTGAAGTCCACGATCATCTCCTTTGTTTTGTTGACTTTGAGTGAGAGGTTATTTTCCTGACAACACAATCCAGAGCCCTCACCTCCTCCCTGTAGGCTGTCTCGTCGTTGATGGTAATCAAGCCTACTACTGTTGTGTAGTCTTCAAACTTGATGATTGAGTTGGAGGCTTGCATGGCCACACAGTCATAGGTGAACAGGGAGTACAGGAGGTGACTGAGCACGCACCCTTGTGGGGTCCCAGCGTTGAGGATCAGCGAAGTGGAGATGTTGTTTCCTACCTTCACCACCCGGGGCGGCCCGTCAGGAAGTCCAGAACCCAATTGCACAGGGTGGGTTTCAGACACAGGTTCTCGAGCTAATGATGAGTTTGTAGGGTACTATGGTCTTGAATGCTGAGCTATAGTCAATGAACAGCATTCTTAAATAAGTATTCCTCTTGTCCAGATGGGATAGGGCAGTGTGCAGTGTGATGGCGATTGCATCGTCTGTGGACCTATTGGGGCATAAGCAAATTGAAGTGGGTCTAGGGTGACAGGTAAGGTGGAGGTGATATGATCCTTGACTAGTCTCTCAAAGCACTTCATGATGACGGAAGTGAGTGCTACGGGGCAGTAGTCATTTAGTTCAGTTACCTTTGCATTTTTGGTTACAGGAACAATGGTGGCCATCTTGAAGCACATTCATACTGATATTAAAAGACAGTTATGTATTCACCCAAAATACGTGTTTAGACAAATCATTAGTTAGCTAGCTACTTATCACATGACTTGCGCAAAAATATAATAGCTAATGTTAGCGCTAACCAGTCAGTGGCTCTGACAGATTGAAACTGGTATCAGCAAAATGTGTTTCACTCTATTCAATAAAACAAGAGATTGTTAATTAGGCATCATTTAGCTACACTGAACAAAAATATAACAGCAACATGCAAGTTACAGTTCATATAAGGAAATCAGTCAATTAAAATCAATAAATTAAGCCCTAATCTATGGATTTCACATGACTGGGAATACAGATATGCATCTGTTGGTCACAGATATCTTTAAAAGAAAGTAGGGGCGTGGATCAGAAAACCAGTCAGTATCTAGTGGACCACCATTTATTTACCTGATGCATCTCGACACATCTCCTTCGCATAGAGTTGATCAGGTTGTTGAGTGTGGCCTGTGGAGTGTTGTCCCACTCCTCTTCAATGGCTGTGCGAAGTTGCTGGATATTGGTGGGAACTGGAACTGTTGTACACGTCGATACAGAGCATCCCAAAAATGCTCAATGGGTGACATGTCTGGTCAGTATGCAGGCCATGGAAGAACTGGTACATTTTCAGCTTCCAGGAATTGTGTACAGATCCTTATCATGGGCCATGAATTATCATGCTGAAAGATGAGGTGATGGCGGCGGATTGAATGGCACGATAAAGGGCCTCAGGATCACTTCATGGTATCTCTGTGCTTTCAAATTGTCATCATAAAAAATTTAATTGTGTTCGTTTTCCATAGCTTATGCCTGCCCATATCCATACCCCAACACTACCATGGGGACTATGATCACAACGTTGAAATCAGGAAACCACTCGCCCATATGACGCCATACACGCAGTCTGCTATCTGCCCGGTACAGTTGAAACTGAGATTCATCCGTGAAGAGCACACTTCTCCAGCATGCCAATGGCCATCGGAGGTGAGCATTGTTACGACGCCGAACTGCAGTCAGCACAAGACCCTGATGAGGACGACGAGCACGCAGATGAGTTTCCCTGAGACTGTTTCTGACTAGTTTGTGCAGAAATTATTTGGTTGTGCAAAGTCACAGTTTCATCAGCTGTCCATGTGGCTGGTCTCAGAAGATCCCACAGGTGAAGAAGCCGGAAGTGGATGTGGGCTGGCGTGGTTACACGTGGTTTGCAGTTGTGAGGCCGGTTGGACGTACTGCCAAATTCTCAAAAATTATTTTGGAGGCGGCTTAGGGTAGAGAAATACATATTAAATTCTCTGGCAACAGCTCGGGTGGGATATTCCTGCAGTCAGCATGCTCCCTCAAAACTTGTGTTGTGTGAAAAAACTGCACATTTCAGATTTTATTGTATCCAGCAAAAGGTGCACCTGTGTAATGATCATGCTGTTTAATCAACTTCTTGATATGCCACACCTTTCAGGTGGATGGATTATCTTGGCAAATGATAAATGCTCACTACCAGGGATATAAACACATTTATGAGAACATTTTTACAGAAATAAGCTTTTTGTGTGTTTGAAAAATTAGTGGGGTCTTTTGTTTCAACTCATGAAACATGAGAACAACACTTTAAATGTTGCATTTATATTTTTGTTCAGTGTAATAAAATGTTAAGTTTATTAGGATGTTTTAAATGAGTTAGACACTCACCGGACAACTTTGATAGGTAGCTAGCTGAATAGCTTGTTTTCTATTTTCCAACAGATGTTTCTAATCCCCCTGTTTGGTCATCAACGGTTACTGGTCTTGGAACTCATGTGTTCACCAGAAACGGCTACTGGTAAACTGTTTGCCATTATTGGCAATAAATGTTGTTGCCAGAGGTTTTCCACAGATACAAATTGAACCTTGAAAGTATTATCTTCCAGAAAGGAAGACCCTGATCTGTTTCACCTGTCCTCGATATTGTCTCCACCCCCTCCAGGTGTCGCTTGTTTTCCCCAGGATATTTATCCCTGTGTTTCCTGTCTCTCTGGGCCAGTTTGTCTCGTATGTTTCCAAGTCAACCAGTGGTTTTCCTGTTCTCCTGCCGGTTTTGACCCGTGCCTGTTTCTGGACTTTGTACCCGCCTGCCTGTCCATTCTGCCTGCCTTGACCACGAGCCTATCTTCCACTCTGTATCCCATGGAGTCTGATCTGGTTTTGACCTTTTTGCCTGTCCACGACCATTCTCTTGCCTACCCCTTTTTGATTAATAAACATTGTAAACTCCAACCATCTGCCTCCTATGTCTGCATCCGTGTCTCACCTTGTGCCTTGATACTCAACCAAGTCAATTCCAGCCAGTCTGCACAGCACGATATCAACCCTGAGCAAATCGGACTGCTTTTTCTCTACCACATCTCCGGATTCCTACCACAAGTTCTGAACCTTTACACTGGATCATCGCAGCTAGCTGCTATCTGAGTGGATAACCTTGTGCTAGGCCCATCTCCCCCGGCTAGCCAAAGAGGTCCACCAGACAATTCTTGGGCTACAATACCTCTTTTGCCAATTGGCCTGGACCCTTTACTGCCAACACGGAGCCCCGCCGATCCATCATGACTGGTCTGCCGACGTAACCGTCCAAGGTGGTCTCAACAGGCTCTTCTGTTGCGACGTCACCGGAGGCCAATCTGCTAGCCCCAGCCCGCTAGCTTTTTGAATCGCCTTGTCTCCAGCTCACCTAGCGTAACAGCGGCTATGGAATTTGGCTCCCTGACTCATCTAGTGCTATTCATTGGACCCTATGATCACTCGGCTAAACATGCCTCTCCCTAATGTCAATATGCCTTGTCTATTGCTGTTTTGGTTAGTGATTGTCTTATTTCACTGTAGAGCCCCTAGCCCTGCCCTCACTAACTTTAAGTACCAGCTGTCAGAGCAGCTCACATAGCCCATCTGTAAAAAGCCAATCCAACTACCTCATCCCCATGCTGTTATCTATTTATTTTGCTCCGTTGCAGCCAAGTATCTTTACTTGCACACTCATCTTCTGCACATCTATCACTCCAGTGTTTAATTGCTATATTGTAATTATTTTGCCACTATGGCCTATTTATTGACTTACCTCCCTTATCCTACCTATTTTGCATACAAACGACCACCCCTCATCACTGTCAAACGCTCCTTAAAACACTTCAGCGAGCAGGCCTTTCTAATCGACCTGGGCCGGGTATCCTGGAAGGATATTGACCTCATCCAGTCAGTAGAGAATGCCTGGTTGCTCTTTAAAAGTGCTTTCCTCGCCATCTTAAATAAGCATGTCCCATTCAAAAAATGTAGAACTAAGAACAGATCTAGCCCTTGGTTCACCCCAGACTTGACTGCCCTTGACCAGCACAAAAACATCCTGTGGCATTCTGCATTAGCATCGAATAGCCCTCTAAAACGTTATTGGACACTGTAAAGTCCATGGAAAATAAGAGCATGTCCTACCAGCTGCCCAGTGCACTGAGGCTAGGAAACATGGTCACCACCACTAAGTATACGATAATTGATCATTTCAAAAAGCATTTTTCTATAATTGGCTATGCTTTACACCTGGCTACCACAACCACAGCCAACAGCTCAGCACCCCCTGCAGCAACTTGCCCAAGTCCCCCCTGTTCTGAAAGAGCTGCAAAATCTGGACCCCTACAAATCAGCTGGGCTAAACAATCTGGAACCTCTCTTTCTAAAATGATTCACCGAAATTGGTGCAACCCCTATTACTAGCCAGGTCAACCTCTCTTTCGTATCGTCTGAGATCCCCAAAGATTGGAAAGCTGCCGCGATCATCCCCCTGTTCAAAAGGGGAGACACTATAGACCCAAACTGTTATAGACCTATATCCATCCTGCCCTGCCTTTCTAAAATCTTATCTTCGAAAGCCAAGTTAATAAACGGATCACCAACCATTTCGAAATCCACCGTACCTTCTCCACTATGCAATCTGGTTTCAGAGCTGGTCATGGGTGCACCTCAGCCACGCTCAAGGTCCTTAAAACTTCTTATGGCTGCAATCCCGTTAACGGGATGATTTGACAACAGCCAGTGAAAGTGCAGGGCGCCAAATTCAAAACATCAAAAATCTCATAATTAAAAGTCCTCAAACATACATGTATTTTATACCGTTTTAAAGGTAGTCTTCTTGTTAATCCCACCACAGTGTCCGATGTCAAATAGGCTTTACGGCGAAAGCAGCACAAAGGATTATGCTAGGTGACCACCAAACCACAATAAAAACAGCCATTTTCTCAGCCAAAGAGGAGTCACAAAAAGCACAAATAGAGATAAAATGTATCACTAACCATTGATGATCTTCATCATATGACAGTCATAGGACTTCATGTTACACAATACATGTATGTTTTGTTTGATAAAGTTGATATTTATCAAAATATGAGTTTACATTGGAGTGTTACATTCACTAGTTCCAAAAACATCCAGTGATTTTCCATAGCCACATCATTCAACAGAAATACTCATCATAAATGTAGATGATAATACAAGTTATACACATGGAATTATAGATATACCTCTCCGTAATGCAACCGCTGTGTCTGATTTTAAAAAAACTTTACAGAATAAGCAAACCATGCAATAATCTGAGACGGCGCTCAGAAGAAATAGTTACAATAGCCTCCATGTTGGCGTCAACATAAACAAGAAATTACATGATAAATATTCCCTTACCTTTGATGATCTTCATCAGAAAGCACTCCAGGAATCCCAGGTCCACAATAACTGTTTGTTTTGTTCGATAATGTCCGTTATTTATGTCCAAATACCTCCGTTTGTTAGCGCGTTTGGTATACATGACCAAACGCTCATTCTGGTCAGCGTTACGTTGGACAAAAACTTTAAAAGTTATATTACAGTTTGAAGAAACATTTCAAACTAAGTACAGAATCATTCATTAGGATGTTTTTAACATATAGCTGCAATAAAGTTCCAACCGGAGTATTCCTTTGTGTCTTGATGAGCAATGGAACGCAAGTGGAAATGCGCATGATCGGAAAATGGCTGACTGCCAGTCACCTGATAGATTCTGCTCTCATTCAGTCCCACAACACAGTAAACGTCTCATTCAAATTTATATAGATGGTTGACATCTAGTGGAATTTCATTGGGAACTGTGGTGAATACATACTGTACCAAGCTCAGATTTCTCACTTACTGTTTTGATTTCTCCTCGGGATTTTGCCTGCCATATGAGTTCTGTTATACTCACAGACATCATTCAAACAGTTTTAGATACTTTAGAGTGTTTTCTATCCAATACTAATAATAAGCATATATTAGCAACTGAGACTGAGGAGCAGACTGTTTACTTTGGGCAACTTATTCATCCAAGCTACTCAATACTGCCCCCCAGCCATAAGAAGTTAACAATATCATAACCGCCATCGATAAAAGACCGTACTGTGCAGCCGTCTTCATCAACCTGGCCAAGGCTGTCGACTCTGTCAATCACTGCATTCTTATCGGCAGACTCAATATTCTTGGTTTCTCAAATGACTGCCTCGCCTGATTCACCAACTACTTCTCAGATAGAGTTCAGTGTGTCAAATCGGAGGGCCTGTTGTCCGGACCTCTGGCAGTCTTTATGTGGGTGCCACAGGGTTCAATTCTCGGGCCGACTATTTTCTCTGTATATATCAATGATGCCGCTCTTGCTGCTGGTGATGCTCTGATCCACCTCTACGCAGACGACACCATTCTGTATACATCTGGTCCTTCCAAACGAGCTTCAATGCCATACAACACTCATTCCGTGGCCTCCAACTGCTTTTAAATGTTAGTAAAACTAAATGCATGCTCTTTAACTGATTGCTGCCCACACCCGCCCGACTAGCATCACTACTCTGGACGGTTCTGACTTAGAATATGTGGACATCTACAAATACCTAGGTGTCTGGTTAGACTGTAAACTCTCCTTCCAGACTCACAGTAAGCATCTCCAATTGAAAATTAAATCTAGAATCAGCTTCACATTTCGCAACAAAGCCTCCACTCATGCAGCCAAACATACCCTCGTAAAACTGAATAGTCCTTGACTTCGGCAATGTCATTTAGAAAAATTCCCTCCAACACTCTACTCAGCAAACTGGATGTAGTCCATCACAGTGCCATCCGTTTTGTCACCAAAGCCCCATATACTACCCACCACTGTGACCTGTATGCTCTCGTTGGCTGGCCCTCACTATATATTCATCGCCAAGCCCACTGGCTCCAGGTCATCTACAAGTATTTCCTAGGTAAAGCCCCACCTTATCTCAGCTCACTGTCCACCTTAGCAACACCAACCCGTAGCACGTGCTCCAGCAGGTATATTTGACTGGTCATCCCCAAAACCAACACTTCCTTTGGCCACCTTTCCTTCCAGTTCTCTGCTGCCAATGACTGGAACGAATTGCAAAAATCACTGAATCTGGAGTCCTATATCTCCCTCTCTAACTTTAAGCATCAGCTGTCAGAGCAGCTTACCGATCACTGCACCTGTACACAGCCCATCTGTGAATAGCCCACCCAACTACCTCATCCGCATATTGTTTTTTTTCTCTACTTGCACATCATTATCTGCACATATATAACTCCAGTGTTAATGCTAAATTGTAATTATTTCACCTCTATGGCCTATTTATTGCCTTACCTCCCTACTCTTCTACATTTGCACACACTGTACATATATTTTTCTATTGTGTTATTGACTGTACATTTGTTAATGTGTAACTCTGTGTTGTTTTTGTCTCACTGCATTGCTTTATCTTGGCCAGGTCGCAGTTGTAAATGAGAACTTGTTCTCAATTGGCCTCCCTGGTCCCTGTTGCGATGAGCAATCCCGTATCCGGGAGCGTAATTATAGCCTCAAGCTCATTACCATAACGCAACGTTAACTATTCATGAAAATCACAAATGAAATGAAATAAATATATTGGCTCTCAAGCTTAGCCTTTTGTTAACAACACTGTCATCTCAGTGTTTCAACCATAGCAAAACAAGCATTTGTGTAAGAGTATTGATAGCTAGCATAGCATTAAGGCTAGCATTCAGCACGCAACATTTTCACAAAAACTAGAAAAGCATTCAAAAAAAATAATTTACCTTTGAAGAACTTCAGATGTTTTCAATGAGGAGACTCTCAGTTAGATAGCAAATGTTCAGTTTTTCCAAAAATATTATTTGTGTAGGAGAAATCGCTCCGTTTTGTTCATCACGTTTGGCTAAGAAAAAACCCCGAAAATTCAGTCATTATAACGCCGAACTTTTTTCCAAATTAACTCCATAATATCGACAGAAACATGGCAAACGTTGTTTAGAATCAATCCTCAAGGTGTTTTTCACATATCTATTCGATTATATATCATTCGTGGAAGTTTGGTTTCTCCTCTGAACGACATGGAAAAATGCATGCAGCTGGAGATTGCGCACCAATTTCGACGGAGGACACCAGGCACACCTGGTAAATGTAGTCTCTTATGGTCAATTTTCCAATGATATGCCTACAAATACGTCACAATGCAGCAAACACCTTGGGGAAACGACAGAAAGTGTTGGCTCATTCGTTGCGCAATCACAGCCATATAAGGAGACATTGGAACACAGCGCCTCCAAAATCTGGGGCATTTCCTATTTGAAATTTCATCTTGGTTTCGCCTGTAGCATCAGTTCTGTGGCACTCACAGATAATATCTTTGCAGATTTGGAAACGTCAGAGTGTTTTCTTTCCAAAGCTGTCAATTATATGCATAGTTGAGCATCTTTTCGTGACAAAATATCTTGTTTAAAACAGGAACGTTTTTCATCCAAAAATGAAATACTGCCCCCAGAGTTTCAAGAGGATAAAGGGGAAATAAATACATAGTGTTTGCCACTAGTGGCCATTAATATTATTGTTACCAATAAGACAAAGCAACATTTTGTGGCACACTATTTAGTTTGCAGCCAATTTGCCACAATCTAGCCAGAAGTTTGCAGCAATAAATTACTTTTTTTAAGGAAGGGATTATTCAGACCAATGACCAGTCATCTTTATTTGCATAATCCTCTGACTTTGAAGGTGTAGGTTCTAGAGTCTAAACGATCCTATTGACCAATCAGGGATGTGTATGAAAATATATTTACATACATATCAACAAGCCCACACAATCAGACTCAGCATTTCAATGGCAAAAGGAAGTTCAGGGAAATAAATGATTAAAACCCCCTAAAATCGATTGACACACCCGGTGACGTCATTTTGAATATTGAATAGGTCCCTGTGTGTTTATGCTGTAGCGGTTGCAGCTCAAGCCTCTCTTTCCATCGATATAAAGTTTGTGCTTATTCCCTTAAAGTGGACCTTGTGAAAGCAGCCTTTTTCTACACATGCGAGGATCCAGACAAGAAAAACATCTGTATTTACCTGAACCGTTTGAGCTAAAAACGAATATATAACCAATATATAACCAACATAAAAGGTTTGGTTGTTTGGCACTACGTCATCCACAAGCTTTACAGCAGTCATCTGAACTCTCTGTCACTAATGTCCTCATTTTGAAGAGGTCTTCTCACAAACCTGATTGTCCAGACCGAACCGTTGGAGCTACAAAGTAATTTGTCTAAATTGGAGACTCTCATCAATATCGAAAGGGAGACGCTCACAAACACGAAGGTGCCTGTTGTTCTGCGTTACAACTAACACAAGCTTCAGGGGAGTCATATGAATGTAACACAGTACAAACATTACATCTCTCAGATATAGGAGAGACACTTCAAAACATTGTTCCTAATGATTTATATTTTGACTGTCAGTTTTTCCATTTATGACTGTGTTATTCAATGTGTTTCTCTGGGCTATATCAGTAAAGGCCTAATTATATTTTTATTTACCTACAGGTGTCCTAAAATTGAAAATCAAATGGCTAAATGAGAATTTTTTTGACCATCTTAAAACAATTACGTATGTTAGCTTACTAGATATTGCGATCTAAGGGCTTTAACCTACATGGGTTAAAACTATATTTGGAACTATTTTTATGAAATTAACACACAGTGATTTATTAGACATTCCGAGTGGTTGTTTTGGGACCTCTACAGGACCCCAAAAAATAGAAGGTGGCATATATGTTACGGTGCGTGAATGAGGACCCAAAAGCGAATCAACTTAAACAGAGCTTCTTTAATTACCAAACATAGGTAGGCTCAGATGGACCGGCAGATTCCGACAGGACAGGACAAGGTTACAGCAAACATGACGGCAGTCTGGTTCAGGCATGAATGACACAAACAAACAAGAATCCGACAAGGACAGGAGCAGAAACAGAGAGAGATATAGGGACCTAATCAGAGGGAAAAAGGGAACAGGTGGGGAACGGGGTGAATGGGTAGTTAGAGGAGACAAGGGACAGCTGGGGGAAAGCGGGGGAGAAAAGGTAACCTAACACGACCAGCAGAGGGAGACAGGGTGAAGGGAAAGGACAGAGACAAGACAACATGACAGTACATGACAGTACCCCCCCACTCACCGAGCGCCTCCTGGCGCACTCGAGGAGGAAACCTGGCGGCAACGGAGGAAATCATCAATCAGCGCACGGTCCAGCACGTCCCGAGAGGGAACCCAACTCCTCTCCTCAGGACCGTACCCCTCCCAGTCAACTAGGTACTGATGACCACGGCCCCGAGGACGCATGTCCAAGATTTTACGGACCCTGTAGATAGGTGCGCCCTCGACAAGGATGGGGGGGGGGGGGGGGAAGACGAGCGGGGGCGCGAAGAACGGGCTTAACACAGGAGACATGGAAGACCGGGTGGACGCGACGAAGATATCGCGGAAGAAGAAGTCGCACTGCGACAGGATTAATGACCTGAGAGATACGGAATGGACCAATGAACCGCGGGGTCAACTTGCGAGAAGCCGTCTTAAGGGGAAGGTTCTGAGTGGAGAGCCAAACTCTCTGACCGCGACAATATCTAGGGCTCTTCGTTCTACGCTTATTAGCAGCTCTCACAGTCTGCGCCCTATAACGGCAAAGTGCAGACCTGACCCTCTTCCAGGTGCGCTCGCAACGTTGGACAAAAGCCTGAGCGGAGGGGACGCTGGACTCGGCGAACTGAGATGAGAACAACGGAGGCTGGTACCCGAGGCTACTCTGAAAAGGAGATAGCCCGGTCGCAGACGAAGGAAGCGAGTTGTGGGCGTATTCTGCCCAGGGGAGCTGTTCTGACCAAGACGCAGGGTTGCGAAAAGAAAGACTGCGTAAGATGCGACCAATAGTCTGATTGGCCCGTTCTGCTTGACCGTTAGACTGGGGGT
The DNA here is from genome assembly GCF_013265735.2 of Oncorhynchus mykiss. Lineage (NCBI taxonomy): Eukaryota > Metazoa > Chordata > Actinopteri > Salmoniformes > Salmonidae > Oncorhynchus > Oncorhynchus mykiss. The sequence continues at coordinate 72,687,566 of NC_048565.1, forward strand.
GAAAGCCGGAAGAGAGACTGACGGAAGCCCCAATCAAACGGCAAAACTCCCTCCAAAATTGAGACGTGAATTGCGGACCTCTGTCCGAAACGACGTCTGACGGAAGGCCATGAATTCTGAAAACATTCTCGATGATGATTTGTGCCGTCTCTTTAGCAGAAGGAAGCTTAGCAAGGGGAATGAAATGAGCCGCCTTAGAGAACCTATCGACAACCGTAAGAATAACAGTCTTCCCCGCTGACGAAGGCAGTCCGGTGACAAAATCTAAGGCGATGTGAGACCACGGTCGAGAGGGAATAGGAAGCGGCCTGAGACGGCCGGCAGGAGGAGAGTTACCGGACTTAGTCTGCGCGCAGACCGAACAAGCAGCCACGAAACGACGCGTGTCATGCTCCCGGGTGGGCCACCAGAAACGCTGGCGAATGGAAGCAAGCGTACCCCGAACGCCAGGGTGGCCGGCTAACTAGGCAGAGTGAGCCCACTGAAGAACGGCCAGACGAGTAGGAACGGGAACGAAAAGAAGGTTCCTAGGACAAGCGCGCGGCGACGGAGTTTGAGTGAGTGCTTGCTTTACCTGCCTCTCAATTCCCCAGACAGTCAACCCGACAACACGCCCCTCAGGGAGAATCCCCTCGGGGTCAGTGGAGGCTACTGAAGAACTGAAGAGACGAGACAAAGCATCAGGCTTGGTGTTCTTAGAGCCCGGACGATAAGAAATCACGAACTCGAAACGAGCGAAAAACAGCGCCCAACGCGCCTGACGCGCATTAAGTCGTTTGGCAGAACGGATGTACTCAAGGTTCCTATGGTCAGTCCAAACGACAAAAGGAACGGTCGCCCCCTCCAACCACTGTCGCCATTCGCCTAGGGCTAACCGGATGGCGAGCAGTTCGCGGTTACCCACATCATAGTTACGTTCCGACGGCGACAGGCGATGAGAAAAATACGCGCATGGGTGGACCTTGTCGTCAGAGAGGGAGCGCTGAGAAAGGATGGCTCCCACTCCCACCTCTGACGCGTCAACCTCGACAACGAACTGTCTAGAGACGTCAGGTGTAACAAGGATAGGAGCGGATGTAAAACGATTCTTGAGGAGATCAAAAGCTCCCTGGGCGGAAACGGACCACTTAAAGCACGTCTTGACAGAAGTAAGGGCTGTGAGAGGAGCTGCCACCTGACCGAAATTACGGATGAAACGACGATAGAAGTTCGCGAAGCCGAGAAAGCGCTGCAGCTCGACGCGTGACTTAGGGACGGGCCAATCAATGACAGCTTGGACCTTAGCGGGATCCATCTTAATGCCTTCAGCGGAAATAACAGAACCGAGAAATGTGACGGAGGAGGCATGAAAAGTGCACTTCTCAGCCTTCACAAAAAGACAATTCTCTAAAAGGCGCTGGAGGACACGTCGAACGTGCTGAACATGAATCTGGAGTGACGGTGAAAAAATCAGGATATCGTCAAGGTAAACGAAAACAAAGATGTTCAGCATGTCTCTCAGGACATCATTGACTAATGCCTGAAAGACAGCTGGAGCGTTAGCGAGGCCGAAAGGAAGAACCCGGTATTCAAAGTGCCCTAACGGAGTGTTAAACGCCGTCTTCCACTCGTCCCCCTCCCTGATGCGCACGAGATGGTAAGCGTTACGAAGGTCCAACTTAGTGAAAAACCTGGCTCCCTGCAGGATCTCGAAGGCTGAAGACATAAGAGGAAGCGGATAACGATTCTTCACTGTTATGTCATTCAGCCCTCGATAATCTATGCAGGGGCGCAGAGACCCGTCCTTCTTCTTGACAAAAAAAAACCCCGCTCCGGCGGGAGAGGAGGAGGGGACTATGGTACCGGCGTCAAGAGCTACAGACAAATAATCCTCGAGAGCCTTACGTTCGGGAGCCGACAGAGAGTATAGTCTACCCCGGGGGGGGGTGGTTCCCGGAAGGAGATCAATACTACAATCATACGACCGGTGTGGAGGAAGAGAGGTGGCCCTGGACCGACTGAACACCGTGCGCAGATCGTGATATTCCTCCGGCACCCCTGTCAAATCACCAGGCTCCTCCTGTGAAGAAGAGACAGAGGAAACAGGAGGGATAGCAGACATTAAACATTTCACATGACAAGAGACGTTCCAGGAGAGGATAGAATTACTAGACCAATTAATGGAAGGATTATGACAAACTAGCCAGGGATGGCCCAAAACAACAGGTGTAAAAGGTGAACGAAAAATTAAAAAAGAAATGGTTTCACTATGATTACCAGAAACAGTGAGGGTTAAAGGTAGCGTCTCACGCTGAATCCTGGGGAGAGGACTACCATCCAGGGCGAACAAGGCCGTGGGCTCCTTTAACTGTCTGAGAGGAATGTCATGTTCCCGAGCCCAGGTCTCGTCCATAAAACAGCCCTCCGCCCCAGAGTCTATTAAGGCACTGCAGGAAGCTGACGAACCGGTCCAGCGTAGATGGACCGACAAGGTAGTGCAGGATCTTGAAGGAGAGACAGGAGTAGTAGCGCTCACCAGTAGCCCTCCGCTTACTGACGAGCTCTGGCCTTTTACTGGACATGAAGTGACAAAATGACCAGCGGCACCGCAATAGAGACAGAGGCGGTTGGTGATTCTCCGTTCCCTCTCCTTAGTCGAGATGCGGATACCTCCCAGCTGCATGGGCTCAGCACCCGAGCCGGCAGAGGAAGATGGTAGTGATGCGGAGAGGGAGGCGACGGAGAGCGCGAGCTCCTTTCCACGAGCTCGGTGACGAAGATCAACCCGTCGCTCAATGCGAATAGCGAGTTCAATCAAGGAATCCACGCTGGAAGGAACCTCCCGGGAGAGAATCTCATCCTTTACCTCTGCGCGGAAACCCTCCAGAAGACGAGCGAGCAAGGCCGGCTCGTTCCAGCCACTGGAGACAGCAAGAGTGCGAAACTCAATAGAGTAGTCTGTTATGGATCGATTGCCTTGACATAGGGAAGACAGGGCCCTGGAAGCCTCCTCCCCAAAAACAGATCGATCAAAAACCCGTATCATCTCCTCCTTAAAGTCTTGATACTGGTTAGTACACTCAGCCCTTGCCTCCCAGATTGCCGTGCCCCACTCACGAGCCCGTCCAATAAGGAGAGATATGACGTAGGCGACACGAGCAGTGCTCCTGGAGTAAGTGTTGGGCTGGAGAGAAAACACAATATCACACTGGGTGAGGAACGAGCGGCATTCAGTGGGCTCCCCAGAGTAACACGGCGGGTTATTGATTCTGGGCTCCGGAGATTCGAAAGCCCTGGAAGTGGCCGGTGGATCGAGGCGGAGATGGTGAACCTGTTCTGTGAGGTTGGAGACTTGGGTGGCCAGGGTCTCAACGGCATGTCGAGCAGCAGACAATTCCTGCTTGTGTCTGCCTAGCATCGCTCCCTGGATCTCGACGGCTGAGTGGAGAGGATCCGAAGTCGCTGGGTCCATTCTTGGTCGGATTCTTCTGTTACGGTGCGTGAATGAGGACCCAAAAGCGAATCAACTTAAACAGAGCTTCTTTAATTACCAAACATAGGTAGGCTCAGATGGACCGGCAGATTCCGACAGGACAGGACAAGGTTACAGCAAACATGACGGCAGTCTGGTTCAGGCATGAATGACACAAACAAACAAGAATCCGACAAGGACAGGAGCAGAAACAGAGAGAGATATAGGGACCTAATCAGAGGGAAAAAGGGAACAGGTGGGGAACGGGGTGAATGGGTAGTTAGAGGAGACAAGGGACAGCTGGGGGAAAGCGGGGGAGAAAAGGTAACCTAACACGACCAGCAGAGGGAGACAGGGTGAAGGGAAAGGACAGAGACAAGACAACATGACAGTACATGACAATATAATTTGAACGCTACAGGCCTTGTCTTTTTGTAAATTGTATGCATGGAAAGGGTACACCCTGATGGTCATTGTAAAGCAATGCATTTCCTTTTCCATCCACATTACTGTACCTTGTATGCATCCTCCACATGCACCGTTTAGCTACAGTAGCTGATCATTTACAATAGGAAAAATGAATCGGAAAATAAGTTAAAAGTTTTTTCACCTGTCTGTGTCTTCTTTAAAATTAAAATAAAGCCCTGGTTGCTAATGTCATTTTAATATGTCAGGCTTGAAAATCTGCTTATCCATTTTGGCACAGTGACTAGCTACCCAAACTAGACACAACTGGTTTCAAGTGGCCAAGAGACGTCATGTGATGTCCTACAACTATCTAGTGAGATGAACTGCGAATCAGACAGAGGATATATTTAGAACAATGGATAGGTGGAGACTTCAGCTTTCTCCTCATATATATATATATATATATATATATTAGTCCTGTAAGACGAAAAATGAAGTTATGGCACATTGTACAAGCCCTGCACTTTTACAATGTCTGTGTTCCAATGGAAATGTGTGCATGTCTAAACAGTAATTGGTAATTGGAACAGTAATTGGTGACATTTGTTATCTCAAACCTAGTCTTTTAAATATCTTCTTCCCCTACATATGCACAATTGGGAAGACCCCCACGTTGTACATTTCTGTTTTTTCTAGTCTACTGTATGTTGGGCTCTGTAGTAGTCATGTTGTTTCTGACACCTTTACCTGATTCCCACTTTTCTTACCTTTCTAACAGTACTAAGCATGTGTTCGTAGAACTTTTATTTTTGAAACCAAAATGTACTTTATGAGTGTAGTATACAATATTATGTGTTGTTTAGAAAATGTCACCAGAGGGGGTCAGAGTTTAACAAACAAAGAAATAAAAATAAATAGACTATGTGGGCTAACACCTCAGATATACTGTAGCGTCAACATTGTGAGTGAACCTGCAGTGAACGTTTTAATAATCTGTGATAGATTGAAACTCTGCCTTACTGCTTAAGAGTGACTTCGAAGCACTCAAAGTCACAGATCACATTAGATTTGCTTAGCGTCGAATGTTCCCCTCAACACTTCCCTAATTCTAATCCATCATCAATTTGGAGGCAATTATCTGTCTTGTGTTTTGAGAGCACATCTACCTCTGGCAGTTAGTTCACCACATCCCCTTCTTCCTCCTGACATGTAATTAATTACGTGTTGCCTGCCAGGACCCCATGAGTTGATGGATTGGTCAATACAGTATGGGGTGCAACCAATCCATCACACTACTAAACATCTTGAACACCAGCTTAATACTAAGGTTTTTTCTATACCTACCTTTTTCAAAATCCCCTCAATGGATTTTAGTGCTGATACTTTTTCCTCGTGGGACAAGAACTATTTTTGGATTTAGTGCCAAGAGAACACAGACAGGCAGACAGAGAGGCCAGGATTAAGAAAAAGATGAATGTTCATAATGGCTGGCTTCCATGCTTGTCTGTCACTCACAGGTCCTGACAATGGCCATGTAAACAGTCTTGGGAGGCGGGCCAACAAGGTTGGCACATTACGATTGGTTGCCGCCTGCCATTGTCACACAGTGATTGGTTACCACCTGTCATTGGCAAGGGAACATGTTTGATTTCCTGTTTGTTCCAATTATCCATCATAGTCAGTTGTTCAAATGTTTGCAGAATACCAAGTAGTGGGTCAACAATGAGAGTTGTTGATATTTTCACTGCTCGGAGCAAATCAGTTTGAGGAGAAAAATAGCCTAGTGATGGTAATAAACAGACTGTTTCTAGTTTGCAAGAATTTAAGGCAATGTTTCCTATAAGCAACTGAATCAGGGATGACTTGATAGCAGTATTATTGTTTATCACATTGCCTCATAGGAATATGATTTGGAACTAGCCTAGCTTTGTCTTGTTCCATTCCATTCAGGTCATCTGCGTCATGTTTGCAATGTATGTTTCAATTAGCATATTCTATTTACTGAACGTTTACTGTAATGTACAGAACGTTTGTTAAATTACTAAATTGTAAATTGATACCTAGTGGAAACCGTATTGCCTACAAGGTGCACAAGCACTAAGGTTTGACAAATCCCCATGGGCAACAGGTGTTGCTATTGGTGACTGAGACACTACAATGCTGTAATCAGATGGTGAGAATAAAGCATGTGCTGTTGTGGAGTGTGTTTTTTAAAAATCAACACTGTTTTGCCTGTTCTCATCCAGTGTTTTGAAGCAAATCTCTGATTGGTTTCAGGGTGCAATAAAATAGTAAAAATAAGATATGTGTAGTGAAATGTGTTGTTGTGCAGGATCAGCAGTATGGTGACCCTGGAGCAAATTAGGGTTAGGTGCCTTGCTCAAGGGCACATCGACAGATTGTTCACCTTGTCGGCTAAGGTTTTCAAACCTACAAACCTTCGGTTACGCTCTAACCACTAGGCTACCTGCCACCCTTTAAAATTCAAAATTATTAAGAAATACAACTGTATTTAAGATCCCAACGGTATGAATGTTGTATATGGAATTACATTATAAATCCATTAATCTGATATATTTCCAAACGTTTAATCAGCCTGATTTATAAATTAATTTCTTATTCATCTTTAGTTACGAGTAATGTTCTGTATAAAGAAGAGGAAGGGGAGCGCTACTAAGGTACACAATAGTACATTTTGGTAGACAGAAGGTGATCTTTGGTAAAAGGGGTGAATTGTTCATCAAAAAGAAACGAGGACCAAGGCACTCTTCACATAATTAATTTAAATGGCTTTATTTGTTATGGCATGTTCAATAGAAACAACGTTTTAAAAATCTGACGCGTTTCGGCTGCATGGCCTTCGTCAGGGAGTACAAAGAAATAATACAATGTCCTCTTTTGAACAGCTTTTCCAATTAGCCCTAATTTGAAGAGGGAGTGGTTACAATGTTGATTGGACACACCTAGTAAGCAATACTATACACATTAAAAAGCCAAATACTGTAGCTATGTTATCAAAAAAATACAACTCCAAGTTAGAAGTATCAGAACATTTAGATATGACTGGGAGAAGTGTCAAGAATAAGAAAGCAATATATTCCATAGTACACTAGAACACAGCAAACATGAACAACAACAGTCTAAACATAGTTGAGGGCAATTGAGCAAAATGTCCACTATATGACAGCAAATGGACCCATCACGACCCTACCGGAAGGGTGAGAAATCCATATCTTCATTTAAACCAGGGTACTTAGTGACCTTTAGTTTGTAAATCCCAAAACTTTCCCTTTGGTTTAACTGTTTAAGACGGTCTCCTTTTCTAATAGAGGCCGGAACATGATCAATACCCATAGCTTGTAGGGAGGCAGGGTTGCCATGGTGTAAGGACTTGTAATGCCTTGCCATAGTGTTGTCTTCATTGCCTACCCGTATGGTGTACTTGTGTTCCGCTAAGCTGTCTTGAAGGTGTCTCTTTGTCCGTCCAATGTAGAACACCTTGCACTGTGGACATTCCAATCTATAGAGGACATGAGTGGTTTTGCAGTTAATGAAATGCTTGACGTAATACTCAATTTTGGAAGCTGTGTCAACAAAATACTTTCTCTGTGCAATATTTCTGCAATGGTTGCAATGGTTACATTTAAAAGAGCCCTTGGGTTTGTGGTCAAGCCAAGTTTTTTGAGAGTAACCCGGAAGATAACTGTGGACAAATTTGTCATTTAGGGTAGGACATCTCTTAAAGCTTATGACTCGTGGCTCAGGAAAGACTTGGCGTAGTAGCATATCACGTTGGATGATTCCCCAATTATTTTTAATGATTCTTTTAATGTTCTCTGCTTTAGTGATGTATTTTGTAACAAAATACACTCTGATGTATCACGAGGCACTCCTCTTCGCAACAAGTTCTCTCTGTCAAGTAATCCAGCCCTTATACCTGCATCTTTCAGGAGCTGAAGGCTGTAGCCCCGATTCAAGAAGCAATTCTCCAATTCAGCAGATTTGACACTGTAGTCTGTTTCCTGATCACAAATTCTGCGGACTCTTTGGAATTGGCCATATGGAATATTTTCTTTTAGCCTTTTGGGGTGAAAACTGTTTGCCCTCAGAATAGTATTGACATCTGTAAGCTTCCTAAAGATTGATGTGTGCAAACAACCTTTGAATCATTGTCCAACAATGAATGGATTGCGGTTAAGAAAGTAGACAAAGGTGGAGCTACAGTAGTGTGGCATAAAGACAAATGTGACAGAAGCCTACCGTCAATTAGACAATGATGAATTCTACCAATCTTTTACATTCAACCCTACAGAGGACCTAAAAATTGAATTGAAACGGAAGCTAAGGAGAATAGCTACATTTCAGACGAGTTCAAATGTTTTTTTAATGGCAGTCTGGCTTCTTTTTACCTTCTTCCAAAGGTCCACAAACATCTTGAAAATCCCCCAGCAGACCAGTCATTAGTGGTAATGAAAGTCTGACAGAACCCATCTCTAAGTACATTGATTACTTTATTAAACCTTTTCTGACATCACTCCCAGCCTATCTTCAAGATACTATAGATGTGTTGAACAAAATTAAGGAATTTAACAATATAGGTACAGCTTCCTTTTTAGTCACCATGGATGTGGAGTCTCTATACACAACCAGTGAACATATGGTGGTGTATAGAGACTCCACATCCATGGTGAACATTTATGTTCAATGGTGGTGTATAGACTCCACATCCATGGTGAACATTATGTTCACTGGTGGTGTATAGAGACTCCACATCCACTCTTAATCATAACATCTTTATCTGTCAGGATCGTATTTTTAAACTGGTCAAAGGGTGTGCCATGGGAGCTTACAGCTCTTCCTACGCTGGTTTGTGCTTGGGTAAATGACTTAATTTTGGATCCTTCTAATAACCATTTCTTTGACCGGATTATGTGGTGGGGACGCTATATTGATGATGTTTGCCTGTTTTGGTCCGGCTCAGAAGATGAATGTATTTCCTTCCACCAATAACAGCATTAACCCTAACGTCAAACTAACTATGGAGTAAAGCAAGGATAACATTCCTTTTTTGGGACCTCGACATCAACAAAAAAATGACAAAGGTTGTTTGCACATATCAATCTTTAGGAAGCCTACAGATGAGAATACCATTCTGAGGGCAGACAGCTTTCACCCCAAAAGGCTAAAAGGGAATATTCCATATGCCCAACTCCAAAGAATCCGCAGAATTTGTGATCAGGAAACAGACTACAGTGTCATATCTGCTGAATTGGAGAATCGCTTCTTGAATCGGGGCTATAGCGTTCAGGTCCTGAAAGATGCAGGTATAAGGGCTGGATTACTTGACAGAGAGAACTTGTTGCGAAGAGGAGTGCCTCATGATACAGCAGAGTGTATTTTGTTACAAAATACATCACTGAAGCAGAGAACATTAAAATAATCATTAAAAATAATTGGGGAATCACCCAAAGTGATACGCTACAACACCATGTCTTTCCTGAGCCACGAGTCATAAGCTTTAAGAGATGTCCTACCCTAAATGACAAATTAGTCCACAGTTATCTTCCGGGTGACTGTAAGGGCTTTCTTCTGTGGACGAAGGAGAGGACCAAAGCGCAGCATGGTTAGTGTTCATCATGTTTAATAAAGACAATAAATGTGAACAGTACAAAATAACAAATGTGGAAAAACCAAAACAGTTCTATATTATGCAGACACACAAAGACAACCAACCCACAAAACCCAACACAAAAACAGGCTACCTAAATATGGTTCCCAATCAGAGACAATGACTAAAACCTGCCTCTGATTGAGAACCAGATTAGATTGGAATGTCCACAGTGCAAGGTGTTCTACATTGGATGGACAAAGAGACACCTTCAAGACAGCTTAGCGGAACACAAGTACACCATACGGGTAGGCAATGAAGACAACACTATGGCAAGGCACTACAAGTCCTTACACCATGGCAACCCTGCCTCCCTACAAGCTATGGGTATTGATCATGTTCCGGCCTCTATTAGAAAAGAGGACTGCCTTTAACAGTTAAACCAAAGGGAAAGTTTTGGGATTTACAAACTAAAGGTCACTAAGTACCCTGGTTTAAATTAAGATATGGATTTCTCACCCTTCCTGTAGGGTCGTGAGAAGTCCATTTGCTGTCATATAGTGGACATTTTGCTCAATTGCCCTCAGCTATGTTTAGACTGTTGTTGTTCATGTTTGCTGTGTTCTAGTGTACTATGGAATATATTGCTTTCTTACTCTTGACACTTCTCCCAGTCATATCTAAGTGTTCTGATACTTCTAACTTGGAGTTGTATTTTTTTGATAACATAGTTACAGTATTTGGCTTTTTAATGTGTATAGTATTGCTTACTAGGTGTGTCCAATCAACATTGTAACCACTCCCTCTTCAAATTAGGGCTAATTGGAAAAGCTGTTCAAAAGAGGACATTGTATTATTTCTTTGTACTCCCTGACGAAGGCCATGCAGCCGAAACGCGTCGGATTTTTAAAACGTTTGTTTCTATTGAACATGCCATAACAAATAAAGCCATTTAAATTAATTATATGAAGAGTGCCTTGGTCCTCATTTCTTTTTAATGTTCTGTATAGTGTCATACTTTGCCCTGTCATTATGTAATTTCTGACTCCCCCATGGAAATCTGTGACAGTGCCTCTCTTCAGACTAAAGCCTAGAGGTGACAATCTGTCATATTTGGAATTTAAGGGAGAAAAATAAACCTGACCAGACAGCCCCTGATATAGAAAAAATGAAAACACCAGACAGGATGGAAGTGGCTGGGAAATGGGTGTTATTAGAGATGGGCAATGTGAGGGTGGGGGAAAAAAGGTTTTGAAATTGGGAGGAGAGTTGAAAGCAATGTCGTCTATGTAAATCGGTGTCATTGGCTCACAATGCAAAGTCAGACAGACTGACAGAAACGCTGCTGAATGAATGGGGAGGGGGCAGGAGGGTTGACACTTTCTGCATGGCCATGTTGGAAAGGACGGAAGTACTACATTATATCCACTGACTAACCCATACCATAACCCTCACTTTACCATAACCCCTACGTCGACCCTGAGTGAAGAATACATACACACATACTGAATACATACATAATACATGATTACCAAGGAAAGCAAGGGGAAAACCACGCTCAATGTGAATTGTCTCTGAGTGAATAGAATGACATTCTGTTGACTTGAATAGCATTAACTGAAATTAACTGAAATGCCTTCAGAGATGTTTACCCCTTCTAGTATATTCTATTCTTTCTTGTTTCAAGCAAAGGTGAATATTGAACTCCATGAAACATGTGCACCAAACAAGTAGCCTATAGGTCTCTCTCTATATATACATACAGTAACTTCGGAAAGTATTCAGACCCCTTGACTTTTTCCACATTTTGTTACTTCACAAAAATATTCTAAAATTGATACAATTGTTTTTTTCCTCATCAATCTAAGCACAATACCCCATAATGACAAAGCAAAAACAGGTTTTTAGAAATGTTTTCTAATTTATAAAAAATAAAAAATAAACTGAAATATTACATTTACATAAGTATTCAGACCCTTTACTCAGTACTTTGTTGAAGCACCTTTGGCAGCGATTACAGCCTCAAGTCTTCTTGGGTATGACGATACAAGCGTGGCACACTTGTATTTGGGGAGTTTCTCCCATTCTTCTCTGTAGATCCTCTCAATCTCTGTCAGGTTCTATGGAAAGTGTTGCTGCACAGCTATTTTCAGGTTTATCCAAAGATGTTAGATCGGGTTCACGTCCGTGCTCTGGCAGGGCCACTCAAGGACATTCAGAGACTTGTCCAGAAGCCACTCCTGCGTTGTCTTGGCTTTGTGCGGTTTTCCTTTTGGAAGGTTCTCCCATCTCCACAGAGGAACTTTAGAGCTCTGTCAGAGTGACCATCGGGGTTCTTGGTCACCTCCCTGACCAAGGCCCTTTTCCCCCGATTGCTCAGTTTGGCCGGGCGGCTAACTCTAGGAAGATTCTTGGTGGATCCAAACTTCTTTCATTTAAGAATGATGAAAGCCACTGTGTTCTTGGGGACCTTCAATGCTGCAGACATTTTTTTGGTACCCTTCCCCAGATCTGTGCCTTGACACAATCCTGTCTCATAGCTCTATGGACAATTTCTTTGACCTTACTGCTTGGTTTATGATCTGACACACATTGTCAACTGTGGGACCTTACTGTGTTTAGACAGGTGTGTGCCTTTCCAAATCATGTCCAATCAATTGAATTTGCCACAGGTGGACTCCAATCAAGTTGCTTTGTAATTATGGAGTATTGTGTGTATATTACTGAGGATTTTTATGTTATTAAATAATTTTATAATAAGGTTGTGACGTAATAAAGTGTGGAAAAAGTCAAGGGGTCTGAATACTTTCCCAAGGCTCTATATATATAAATACAGTACCAGTAAAAGTTTGGACGAACCTACTCATTCAAGGGTTTCTCTTTTTTAAATATTTTCTATATTGTAGAATAATAGTGAAGACATCAAAACGATGAAATAAAACACATGGAATCATGCAGAAAGCAAAAAAGTGTTAAACATATCAAAATATATTTTATATTTGAGATTCTTCAAAGTAGCCAACCTTTTGCCTTGATGACTTATTTGCACACTCTTGGCATTCTCTCAACCAGCTTCATGAGGTAGTCACCTGGAATGAATTTCTATTAACAGGTGTACCTTGCTAAAAGTTAATTTGTGGAGTTTCTTTCCTTCTTAATGCTTATGAGCCAATCAGTTGTGTTGTGACAAGGTAATGGGTGGTATACAGAAGATGGCCTTATTTGGTAAAATACCAAGTCCATATTTTGGTAAGAACAGAACAAATAAGCAAAGAGAAACAACTGTCCATCATTACTCAGTCAAAGCGGAAAGTTTCAAGAAAGTTTCTACGAGTGCAGTCGCAAAAACCATCAACCGCTATGATAAAACTGGCTCTCGTGAGGACCGCCACAGGATAGGAAGACCCAGAGTTACCTCTGCTGCAGAGGATAAGTTCATTATAGTTACCAGACTCAGAAATTGCAGCCCAAATAAATGCTTCACAGAGTTCTAGTAACAGACACATCTCAAAATCCACTGTTCAGAGGAGTGGGTGTTGCGTGAATCAGGCCTTCATTTGTATTTGTATTTATTATGGATCCCCATTAGCTGCTGCCAAATCATCAGCTGCTCTTCCTGTGGTCCAGCAAAATTAATGCAGTTTTATACAATTTTAAAAACATTACAATACATTCACAGATTTCACAACACACTGTGTGCCCTCAGGCCCCTACTCCACCACTACCACATATCTACAGTACTAAATCCATGTGTATGTAGTGTGCGTATGTTATCGTGTGTGTGTGTGTGTGTATGCGTGTGTCTGTGCCAATGTTGTGTTGCTTCACAGTCCCCGCTGTTCCATAAAGTATTTTTTATCTGTTTTTTAAATCCAATTTTACTGCTTGCATCAGTTACTTGATGTGGAATAGAGTTCCATGTAGTCATGGCTCTATGTAGTATTGTGTGCCTCCCATAGTCTGTTCTGGAAAGTTCTGTTGGGGACTGTAAAGAGACCTCTTGTGGCATGTCTTGTGGGGTATGCATGGCTTTCCAAGCTGTGTGCCAGTAGTTTAGACAGACAGTTCGGTGCATTCAACATGTCAATACCAACATGTCAATAAATAAAAGTAGTGACGAAGTCAATCTCTCCTCCACTTTCAGCCAGGAGAGATTGACATGCATATTATTAATATTAGCTCTCTGTGTACTCTCTGGGTTACTCCAAGCAGTTTAGTCATCTCAACTTTCTCAATTTCCACGTTATTTATTACAAGATTTAGTTGAGGTTTAGGGTTTTGCGAGTGTTTTGTTCCATATACAATGCTTTAAGTTTTAGAAATATTTAGGGCAAATGTATTCCTTGCCACCCACTCAGAAACTAACTGCAGCTCTTTGTTGTGTGTTGCAGTCATTTCAGTCGCTGTAGTAGCTGACGTGAATAGTGTTGAGTCATATGCATACATAGACACTCTGGCTATACTCAAAGTCAGTGGCATGTCGTTAGTAAAAATTGAAAAAAGCAAGGGGCCTAAACAGTTACCTTGGGGAATTCCTGATTCTAACTGGATTATATTTGAGAGGCTTCCATTAAAGAACACCCTCTGTGTTCTGTTAGACAAGTAACTATTTATCCACATTATAGCAGAGGGTGTAAAGCCATTACACATAAGTTTTTCCAGCAGCAGACTATGATCGATAATGTCAAAAGCTGCACTGAAGTCTAACAAGACAGCTCCACAATCATTTTATCATCAATTTCTCTCAGCCAATCATCAGTAATTTGTGCTGTGCTTGTTGAGTGTCCTTCCCTATTAGCATGCTGAAATTCTATTGTCAATTTGTTTACTGTGAAATAGCATTGTATCTGGTCAAACACAATTTTTTTCAGAAGTTTACTAAGGGTTGGTAACATACTGATTGGTTGGCTATTTGAGCCAGTAAAGGGGGCCTTCCTATTCTTGAGTAGCGGAATTACTTTAGCTTCCCTCCAGGCCTGGGGGCACACGTTCTCTAGTAGGCTTAAATTTAAGCTGTGGCAGACAGAAGTAACAATATCGTCAGCTATTATCCTCAGTCATTTTCCATCCAAATTGTTAGACCCCGGTGGCTTGTTATTGTTGATAGACAACAATACTTGTTTCACCTCTTCCACACTGACTTTACGGAATTCAAAAGTACAATTCTTGTCTTTCATAATTTGGTCCGATATACTTGGATGTGTAGTGTCAGCAGTGTTGCTGGCATGTCATCCATAAGTTTGCTTATTTTGCCAATGAAAAAGTCATTAAAGTAGTTTATAATATCAGTGGGCTTTGTGATGAATAAGCCATCTGATTCAATGAATGAAGGAGCCGAGTTGGCTTTTTTTTGGGTGCCCCAAAGGTTTTTACTATCATTCTTTATATAATTTCTCTTTGTTTCATAGTGTAGTTTATTTTTATTTTTATCTAGTTTAGTCACAATTTCTTAATTTGCAGTACGTTTGCCTATCATTTGGGCTGCCAGACTTAATTGCCATACCTTTTGCCTCCCTCTCAACCATACCATTTTTCAGTTCCTCATCAATCCAAGGGGATGTAACAGATTTTACAGTAATTTTCTTAATGGGCGCATGCTTATTAGTAACTGGAATAACTAGTTTCATAAATGTGTCAAGTGCAGTGTCTGGTTGCTCTTCATTACACACCACAGACTAGCAAATATTCTTTACATCATCAACATATGAATCACTACAAAATGTATTGTATGACCTCGTCTACACTATATTAGGCCCAGCCTTTGGAACTTTGGTTTTCCTAGATATGGCTATTATATTGTGATCAACACATCCTATGGATTTGGATACTGCTTTAAAATAATTATCTGCATTAGTAAAGATGTGATCACATGTTGATGATTTAATGCCTGTGCTGTTTGTGACTACCCTGGTAGGTTGAGCTGATTCCGGTTGTCAGTTTTTTGTCAGTGGGTAGATTGATAATTGCCAGTCAATATTTAAATCACCCAGAAAATAAACTTCTCCGTTGATATCACATACATTATCAAGTATGTTATCCAGATACTGACTGTTAGCACTTGGTGGTCTATAGCAGCTTCCCACAAGAATGGGCTTTCGGTGAGGCAGATGAACATGTATCCATATTTATTTTATTTATCCTATATTTAACTAGGCAAGTCAGTTAAGAACAAGTTCTTATTTATAATGACGGCTTAAGAACAGTTAGTTAACTGCCTTGTTCATGGGTAGAACAACAGTTTTTTTCCTTGTCAGCTTGGGGATTTGATCAAGCAACCTTCCAGTTACTGGCCCAACACTCTAACCACTAGGCTACCTGCAGCCCCATATTACTTCAACAGTATTTAAAATTAGATCGTCTCTAACCTTTACAGGGAACGTGGTTCTGAATATAGACCGCAACACCGCCTCCGTTGGCATTTCTGTCTTTTTGGTAGATGTTATAACCATGTATTGCTACCACTGTATCATCAAAGGTATTATCTAAGTGAGTTTCAGAGATAGAATATGAATGTCATCTGTTACAAGCAAGTTATTGACTTCATGGACCTTGTTTCTTAGACTACATATGTTAATATGTGCTATTTTTAGCACTTTTCTGGGTTGCTTGATTGATAAGCTTCCCATTAAAGCACTAAAAACAGAGGTAGACTTACTCATGTTATTTACATTGAAGCTAATAGTGCAGGGTGAGCTGCATAAAGTGGTCTTCCTACTATTGCACACCAACTCAGTGCTAACAGTGTAACTCTGGTTTATAGGCTCAAAATCATATACATTTGATGCAGCATTATGATGACTCATTGTCACAATGGTAGGGTTTAACTGAGCTGGTCTTGGGCCATTTACCAGTCATTGTTTCAACGCAGCCTTGAAAAGCGTGGACAGAGTCCAGGAGCCAAGATGATTTGGATGGACTCTGTCATTCCTGTAGAGTATCTTCTGCTTCCAGAAGGTGTCAATGTTATCAATAAAAGTGACTCCAGCAGAGCTACAGTAGTCTTTTAGCCAGATCTGTAATGCCAGCAGTCCCCTGAATCTTTCACGCCCGCGGCCCAACGATGGTACTGGACCTGAAATTATTGGCCGTTTTTTTGAGTCTTTTAATGCAAAATCAGTTCTTTAAAATCCATTTACATGGTTGAATTGCTGCAAAGAAACCACTACTAAAGGACACCAATAAGAAGAAGAGACGTGCGTGTGCCAAGAAACATGAGCAATGCACATTAGACTGGTGGAAATCTGGAAATTTGGGATTTTTGGATCCAACTGCTGTGTCTTTGTGAGACGCAGAGTATGTGAACGGATGATCTCCGCATGTGTAGTTACCACCATGAAGCATGGAGGAGGAAGTGTGATTGTGTGGGGGTCCTTTGCTGGTGACACTGTCAGTGATTTATTTAGAATTCAATCACACGACCTCAACCCAATTGAGATGGCTTGGGATGAGTAGGACAGCAGAGTGAAGGAAAAGCAGCCAACAAGTGCTCAGCATATATGGGAACTCCTTCAAGACTGTTGAAAAAGCATTCCTCATGAAGCTGGTTGAGAGAATGCCAAGAGTGAGCAAAGCTGTAATCAAGGCAAAGGGTGGCTACTTTGAAGAATCTCAAATATAAAATATATTTTGAATTGTTTAACACTTTTTTGCTTACTACATGATTCCATATGTGTTATTTCATAGATTTGATGTCTTCACTATTATTCTACAATGTAGAAAATAGTCAAAATAAAGAGCAACACCTTGCAAAAGTATTCATCCCCTTGTCATTTTTCCTATTTTGTTGCATTACAACCTGTAATTTAAATAGATTATTATTTGGATTTCATGTAATGGACATACACAAAATAGTCCAAATTGGTGAAGTGAAATGAAAAAAATAACTTGTTTCAAAAATATTTACAAAAATATAAAACGGAAAAGTGGTGCATGTAAAGTATTCGGCACCCTTGAACTTTGCGACCTTTTGCCACATTTCAGGCTTCAAACATAAAGATATAAAACTGTATTTTTTTGTGAAGAATCAACAACAAGTGGGACACAATCCTGAAGTGGAACGACATTTATTGGATATTTCAAACTTTTTTAACAAATCAAAAACTGAAAAATTGGGCGTGTAAAATTATTCAGCCCCTTTACTTTCAGTGCAGCAAACTGAGGATCTCTGAATGATCCAATGTTGACCTAAATGACTAATGATGATAAATACAATCCACCTGTGTGTAATCAAGTCTCTGTATAAATGCACCTGCACTGTGATAGTCTCAGAGGTCCGTTAAAAGCGCAGAGAGCATCATGAAGAACAAGGAACACACCAGGCAGGTCCGAGATACTGTTGTGAAGAAGTTTAAAGCCGGATTTGGATACAAAAAGATTTCCCAAGATTTAAACATCCCAAGGAGCACTGTGCAAGCGATAATATTGAAATGGAAGGAGTATCAGACCACTGCAAATCTACCAAGACCTGGCCGTCCCTCTAAACTTTCAGCTCATACAAGGAGAAGACTGATCAGAGATGCAGCCAAGAGGCCCATGATCACTCTGGATGAACTGCAGAGATCTACAGCTGAGGTGGGAGACTCTGTCCATAGGACAACAATCAGTCGTATATTGCACAAATCTGGCCTTTATGGAAGAGTGGCAAGAAGAAAGCCATTTCTTAAAGATATCCATAAAAAGTGTTGTTTAAAGTTTGCCACAAGCCATCTGGGAGACACACCAAACATGTGGAAGAAGGTGCTCTGGTCAGATGAAACCAAAATTGAACTTTTTGGCAACAATGCAAAACGTTATGTTTGGCGTAAAAGCAACACAGCTGAACACACCATCCCCACTGTCAAACATGGTGGTGGCAGCATCATGGTTTGGGCCTGCTTTTCTTCAGCAGGGACAGGGAAGATGGTTAAAATTGATGGGAAGATGGATGGAGCCAAATACAGGACCATTCTGGAAGAAAACCTGATGAAGTCTGCGACGGAGATTTGTCTTCCAACAAGACATTGATCCAAAACATAAAGCAAAATCTACAATGGAATGGTTCAAAAATAAACATATCCAGGTGTTAGAATGGCCAAGTCAAAGTCCAGACCTGAATCCAATCGAGAATCTGTGGAAAGAACTGAAAACTGCTGTTCACAAATGCTCTCCATCCAACCTCACTGAGCTCGAGCTGTTTTGCAAGGAGGAATGGGAAAAAATGTCAGTCTCTCGATGTGCAAAACTGATAGAGACATACCCCAAGCGACTTACAGCTGTAATCGCAGCAAAAGGTGGCGCTACAAAGTATTCACTTAAGGGGGCTGAATAATTTTGCACGCCCAATTTTTCAGATTTTGATTTGTTTTAAAAGTTTGAAATATCCAATAAATGTCGTTCCACTTCATGATTGTGTCCCACTTGTTGTTGATTCTTCACAAAAAAATGCAGTTTTATATCTTTATGTTTGAAGCCTGAAATGTGGCAAAAGGTCGCAAAGTTCAAGGGGGCCGAATACTTTCGCAAGGCACTGTATATGTATTCACCCCCTTTGCTATGAAATACCCTAAATACAGGTTCAACCAATTACCTTCAGAAGTCACATAATTAGTTAAATAAAGTCCACCTGTGTGCAATCTAAGTGTCACATGATCTCAGTATATATACACCTGTTCTGATAGGACCACTTTAAGCCGTACACTCCACAGAGCTGGGATTTATGTAGGGGTGGGCAGATAAAAAGCCATTGCTTAAAGACAAAAACAAGCAAACACATTTGGTGTTTCCCAAAAGGCATGTGGGAGACCCTCCAAACATATGGAAGAAGGTACTCTGGTCAGATGAGACAGAAATGTAGCTTTTTGGCTGTCAAGAAAAACGCTGTCTGGCGCAAACTCAACACCTCTCATCACCCTGAGAAAACCATCCCCACAGTGAAGCATGGTGGTGTCAGCCTCATGCTGTGGAGATGTTTTTCATTGGCAGGGACAGGGAAACTGGTCAGAATTGAAGGAATGATGGATGGTGCTAAATACAGGGAAATTCTTGAGGGTAACCTGTTTCAGTCTTCCAGAGACTTGAGACTGGGATGGTGGTTCACCTTCCAGCAGGACAATGACCCTAAGCATACTGCTAAAGCAACACTCGAGTGGTTTTAAAGGGAAACATTTAAATGTCTTGGAATGGCCCAGTCAAAGCCCAGATCTTAATCCAATTGAGAATCTGTGGCTTGACTTAATGATTTTTGTACACCAGGGAACCCATCCAACTTGAAGGAGTTGAAGTAGTTTTGCCCTGAGGAATGGGCAAAAATCCCAGTGGCTAGATGTGCCAAGATTATGGAGACATACACCAAGACTTGCAGCTGTACTTGCTGCAAAAGGTGGCTCTATAAAGTATTGACTTTGGGAGGGATGAATAGTTATGCACGCTCAAGTTTTCTGTTTTTGGGACTTAGTGTTCCACAATAAAAAAATATTTTGCATATTCAAAGTGGTAGGCATGTTGTGTAAATGAAATGATTCAACCCCCCAAAAAATTCATTTTAAATCCAGGTTGTAAGGCAACAAAATAGGAAAAATGCCAAGGGGTGTGAATACTTTCGCAAGCCACTGTACATCCCACACTACCCTCATCCCTCACCCATCACATCTGTCTCCCCTACCACCCTGGCTTGAAGGCCAGAAGCTCCAGGCTCTACTGGCTTACTCCTGATGCTTAATTGAGTGAGAACGCCAAGGCGGCCCAGGGATCGCAGTAGGAGAACACTTTGCACTCGCTGCTTTTGTTTAAAGCAGAGTTCATTATTCAACTCCCTATGAAGCCAGACTGCATGCTCTTTTACCCCCTATTCTCACAATAACTCCAAATGAGAGGCTCTAGCTTGTAGCAATTTAAAATTCCTCTTGTTGTTGCTTCCATGCCCTGGTGATTATCTAAATGCTAAAGTGAGCGAGGCTACGAGGTGTGTGGCTGCCCCTCTATTTCCTCTTGACCTGGTTCACTTGCCTCTGCACTGCACTTCATGTACTCTAACAGTAAAGAGTCATTCGCCAACTCAGATGTAACGCTTACTGGGTCATCACTTTGAGAACAGTGAGTTAGGACTTTTACCTTCTGACATGATATTGAAGCTTTTAAATTCACAGGATAGTATGATTCATTCAAAAAGTTGTTTTTAGCGAGACATAACTAATGTTTGATGCAATCTGTCCCAGCTTCTGAACATTCTGCGTTACTTTTTTTGTGTGTTCCCTTCGCTGTTGTACCTTACCCTCGATGTACTATCCTCTTTATTCAGAATAGATTTGATTGGGTATGGACGTTGAAATGACTATTGTTACAAAACAACGTCAGAGAATGTGAAACAGATTGGATCATTGTTCAAAATCCAGCAGAAATGTTTATTTAATGTGTCAGGTCATGTTTAGTGTTGTCATAGTTGTCTTTCACACAGAGAACGTATGCCAACTACAATATTCAGTCAGACAATAACATAATTCATAATTCATGATTATTCTAATTTCTTGTCTTGCTTTTGGGGTGGGTGGTTGTTTAATTATTCATTCTTCTCCAAGTCGTCCGTAAACTTGGGTGTCAGAACATGTGGAGTGGAGATGTGCTCAGGGTTACAGGAGTTAGACGAGATACAGTTGTGTCTGCCCAAATGCCACTGACAATACACAGGCCTTTGTGTTTTTCCTAACCAAGAATATAAGTTATCATAGTCTATAAACTAGGGCCCAGAGGTTTCCAGGGCCAAAGAGCACGGTCAGGACTCAGAGCACAAGTGGAGAGAAACATTGGAAAAGAGACAGAGAGAGCGAGAGAGAGAGAGAGGTGCATCAAAGCTATAAAAAAATGATGATGTTACCTCATTTTACCTACGTATCAAAATCTTTCCAGCTGAGTCTGTTGATGGATTTAGACAGGGTCAGGAATGGATGAAACAGGGTATTATAGGCTAGTTGTTATAGAATCATATGCAGATTCAGCTCTTTTCAGTAATGCACTTGCTGCAAAGTTTGCCGTGTCTTTGTGTCTGGTGAGATTTGTAATAATGACAGGGATATATACACAAATCACAACTGATCCTTTCGATCCTAAATTATGGGTAAATATTATGCAGAGCATTGCACTGTTTGTGAACAGGGTTTTTGGTAACTCAAACACAAGGAGCATATTTGATAGGAAATCATGTGGTTTCAACGCTTTGTTTACTGCTGACGTAGTTTATGATGCCACAGCTGATGAATTGGAGTCACAATAGACTTTGACTTATGACTTGATTAATAGACATTAGCTCCTGAGCAGAGGTTATACATTACTGGAAGCTCATGCCCCAAAGGCTTCTGCTCTGTGTGTTCAAGTTGTCTTTGATGGGTGAGTTCAATTCCCGGTCAATTAGTCTACAATTGTTGAGCCCATGCAGTGATGTAGAGGAGGACAAACAGTTTTGCTCATCAGTTTACCCACCTCTTGTGGAAAATGCTTTGAAAGTAAAGAGAGCGTTACTTTTTTCACTATCACTGGACCACGCCCTGGGAGAATGGTGAAATATTGACAATGAAGTTAAAAGAGTTCCACAAAAAATTCACCAACAACAAACATAGAAATGAACACAGATATGGATGCCTAAGCAACATAGTGTATCAAAATAGATTTCATTTCAATACCCAGTGGGCAAAACCTGGTTGAAAAGATGTCAGTATGACAAGTTGATTGCAAAGAAGACTAGCTTGCTCAGAACAGTGACCAAAGAAAGGCAGCTGCCACCATCTGCTCAAAACAAATTATGAGTGGAGCTGTACTAGACACCAGTGATGGAGAGTGTTAAAAGCAACACTAACAGTGAACAGAAATAAAATAAATAGAGTGTTTTCACCTCCGCACGATGCATCCTACTGGATCTGGCATGTGAGCTTCATTAGAACTACATGAACACCAAGAAAGAAGCTACAGCTGCCGAGCATGCCGCCAAGGCAGCAAGTCCTGCTCTCCCTCTTCCACATGCACCACAGGTCCCACTCTGGAAAAAATAAGGCACAACGTCAAGTCGGCAGGTGCACATGAAACAAGGCCCATGAAAACTGTGTGCAGTGCAACCGTTTTGTTTGTAGGAGTCACGCTTTGATCTGTTTCACCTGTCCTTGTGCTTGTCTCCATCCCCCTCCAGGTGTCGCCCATCTTCCCAATTATCCCCTGTGTATTTATACCTGTGTTCTGTGTCTGGTTGTTGCCAGTTTGTCTTGTTCATTCAAGTTCGTTCCCTGTCCTGACCCTGTACCCGCCCGCCTGACCTCTCTGCCTGACCCTGAGCCTGCCTGCTATCCTGCACCTTTGCTCCACCTCTGGATTACTGAACCCTGCCTGTCCCTGACCCTGAGTACCTCTCCGCCCTGTACCTTTGCCTTACCCTGGATTTTTGACCCCTGCCTGCCTTGACCTGTCTTGGCCTGCACCTGTTGCTACAATATATATTGTTACTTCGACAGTCTGCATATTACCTTGATCCCTGATAGTAGGGCTTGCTCACACAAAGTCTTGAAGCTGCGTGCTGACTGTGGACCTGAAGCATAAAGAGAAGATTTGACTGATTCATGCATAAAGAATTGGGTATAAGGGCATAACACAGTATCTGATACAATCAACAAATTCCTGTTTTTATATCTTGTCATTAATATATTTCCACAAATATTTATTTATGCAATTAATCCTTCACAATTGTTCATGCACTGTGGCTTTTGTTTAGGAATACTTCAAATTATTTCCCCTGCACACCAGGCTGGTTATATTATTATTATAATGTTTTTCTTTTTTTTTCTTTGTTAAAATAAGCTGTAACTGGACTTTATTAATTACTATAACTCTGTTACTAATCAAATATTCAAATAAAGTTGATCAAATGGAATACACTGTAATGTTTTTATTAGGGAAATGAAAATAGGCTATTAGGCCTAAGTTCTATTATACAAAACATTACCTTGACTCAATCTAAACAAATAACTATTGTTATTGTTTTAAATTGATACAGTATAATGCCATGAATATTTCTTCAAGCAGTTAATCCTTTACAACAGTTTATTACCTATTTATCAAGCATTTATTTAGCAAGCATGTTTGCGTACCTTGCAGGTTGTCACGCCCTGACCATAGAGAGCCATTGTTTCTCTATGGTGTAGTAGGTCAGGGCGTGACTGGGGTGTTCTAGTTTTCATATTTCTATGTTGGTGTGCTTGATATGGTTCCCAATTAGAGGCAGCTGGTAATCGTTGCCTCTAATTGGGGATCATATTTAGGTAGCCTTTTTCCACCTGTGCTTTGTGGGATATTGTATTTTGTATTTTTAGTTAGTGCATGTTGCACCTCTGTAGTCAAGGTTCATTGCTTCTTTATTGTGCGTTTCACTTACTTCAATAAATAAGATGTGGAACCCAGATCACGCTGCACGTTGGTCCAAATATGCTTCCAACGATCGTGACACAGGTTGATATGCAATGTTCTCTAGCGGGTACTTATATGCTGAAAGGCCAGACGGTTCTAGTGTTAAGCTGTGGGCACAGGGGGAAAAGGAGATCAAGGCCTAAGGCCAGTCCTTTCGATTCATCCAGGACCTGTCTACTAATTCCGATCAGACAGTCACTGGAGGAAAAAGGAATCAATTTTCAACTCCGATTCCCGGCAGTACTGCGGGTATGGAAGGGAACACAGAGAATTGAGTTCAGAAGCGCCAATGAAGCCCTGAACAGGTTGCAGGAAACCTTTGCAGTTGAAAGAGAGCCCAGTGCCCTAAAGAGAAGCAGAAGTGGAAAAAGCGGATAAGCACACTAGGCTACATACAGCGATGCACAAGACCAATTCATTGTAAGTTGAGAAAATATTCCTTCCCCCTCACCCCAATACAATCTAGACTCTGTTGTCCTCAAGTAACTGTTCTTTTCTAGGAAGTAACAATAGAATTAGCCAATACCAATGAGATACATGGACACGGAAAATACAATATATAAGAGGAAATACAGCAATATATACTGCATTGTCAATAATTGTTCTATGGATGTGTGTGTGTGTGTGTAGGCGAGAGGGTGTAAGTGGGTATATGTGTGGGTAGGTGTCTGTGCTAATGAATGGGAGAGTGAATGATGATGAACATGTTTTGGAGGGTGGGAGAGAATGAGTGTGCAGAGGCATAGGGTATATGTTTGTGAATGAAGTAGAATGGATGATTAAGTAGATGTACAGTGAGGGAAAAAAGTTTTTAATCCCCTGCTGATTTTGTACGTTTGCCCACTGACAAAGAAATGATCAGTCTATAATTTTAATAGTAGGTAAATTTGAACAGTGAGAGACAGAATAACAACAAACAAATCCAGAAAAACGCATGTCAAAAAAATTATAAATTGGGAAATAAGTACTTGACCCCTCTACAAAAAGTGACTTAGTACTTGGTGGCAAATCCTTTTTGGCAATCACAGAGGTCAGAGGAGATTGACAGTTCTTTTGTGTTTCTTCCATTTGCGAATAATCGCTCCAACTGTTGTCACCTTCTCACCAAACTGCTTGGCGATGGTCTTGTAGCTCATTCCAGCCTAGGTGTAGGTCTACAATCTTGTCCCTGACATCCTTGGAGAGCTCTTTGGTCTTGGCCATGGTGGAGAGTTTGATATCTGATTGATTGATTGCTTCTGTGGACAGGTGTCTTTTATACAGGTAACAAAATGAGATTAGGAGCACTCCCTTTAAGAGTGTGTTCCTAATCTCAGCCAGTTACCTGTATAAAAGACACCTGGGAGCCAGAAATCTTTCTGATTGAGAGGGGGTCAAATACTTATTTCCCTCATTAAAATGCAAATCAATGTATAACATTTGTGACATGTGTTTTTCTGGATTTTTGTTGTTGTTATTCTGTCTCTCACTGTTCAAATAAACCTATCATTAAAATTATAGACTGATCATTTCTTTGTCAGTGGGCAGACATACAAAATCAGCAGGGGATCAAATACTTTTTTCCCCTCACTGTATAGAGGTGTGTGTATATGTGTTTTGAGAAGAAGCCAGGGGGGAAAATATGAAGGTTGTAATAAACTGGGCCTGGGTGGGTAAGGGAGGGCAAGAAGGGGAGGTGGTGATAAGCTTGGTGGCCCAGGGTGGGTAAGATTTGTGTCCATGCACTAATCTGGGGAAGGGTGCAGCATTGAAGGTCCCAAAGAACACAGTGGCCTCCATCATTCTTAAATGAAAGAAGTTTGGAACCATCAAGACTTTTCCTAGAGCTGGCCACCCGACCAAACGGGAGAGAAGGGCCTTGGTCAGGGAGGTGACGAAGAACCCAATGGTCACTCTGACACAGCTCCAGAGTTCCTCTGTGGCGATGGGAGATTCTTCCAGGACAACCATCTCTGCAGCACTCCACCAATCAGGCCTTTATGGTAGAGTGGCCAAATGGAAGCCACTCCTCAGAAAAAAGGCATATAACAGCCCACTTGGATTTGCCAAAAGGCACCTGGAGGACTCTTAGAACATGAGAAACAAGATTCTCTGGTCTGTTGAAACCAAGATTGAACTCTTTGGCCTGAATGCTAAGTGTCACGACTGTCGGAAACGTGGAACCATCCCCACGGTGAAGCATGGTGGTGGCAGCATGGGGATGTTTTTCAGTGGCAAGGACTGGGAAACTAGTCAGGATCTACGGAAAGATGAACGGAGCAAAGTACAGAGAGATCATTGATGAAATCCTGCTCCAAAGCGCTCAAGGCCTCAGAAAGTTCACCTTCCAACAGGACAATGACCCTAATCACACAGCCAAGACAATGCAGGAGTAAAGGGTCTGAATACTTATGTAAATGTGACATTTCAGTTGTTGTTATTTATAGATTTCTTAAAATTTCTAAAAACCTGTTTTTGATTTGTCATTATGGGGTATTGTGTGCAGATTGATGAGGGGGAAAATAATCTATTCCATTTTTGTAACGGTCGTCCTCCTCTTCGTCTGAAGAGGAGAGGCGAGAAGGATCAGAGGACCAATATGCGGCGTGGTAAGTGTCCATGGTAAAATCTTTAATAAAGAAAGACTGAACACTATACAAACGAGTAACAAAAACAATAAACCAAATTCGACCGTGAAGCTACAAAATGAGACCTGTGCTGACACAAGCCACTAACATAGACAATCACCAACAAACAAACAGTGCAACCCAGGCTACCTAAGTATGATTCTCAATCAGAGACAACTAATGACACCTGCCTCTGATTGAGAACCATACTAGGCCGAAAACATAGAAATGCCCCAAAACATAGAAAAACAAACATAGACTGCCCACCCAACTCACGCCCTGACCATACTAAATAAATACAATACAAAGGAAATAAAGGTCAGAACGTGACAATTTTAGAATAAGGCTGTAACATACAAAATGTGGAAAAAGTCAAGGGGTCTGAATGCACTGTACATACCTTCCGTCCTCCTCCACCACGGCTGTCAGCGGCATATTTTATGACTTTCCAGGGGGCCCACAACACACCAACCTCCTGAGTTTTCTGTCTTTTCATGACACTTACTGTAAGCATAAAAATATATTTTTATTTATTTAACGATTGGCATAATGTGGGCATGCAGGACATGACAGAACAGTAACACACAGTAAAATATCTTTAACAGTCAGAATCTATTAAAAGCGGTAGCAAAGGCATGTTTTGTGAGACATTAATCAATTGGTCATCAATCTGAAACATTTTAAGAAAGAGTATATACAAATTAGACAGGATAATGACAATGTTTAACCCATCTCTAAATTGTTTTTCTTAATCCTTAATTCTTAATATATGTTGTAATATTCAAACAACTTTTTATAGACTCACAAGTTTTATTAACATAATCCTGAGGACATTGTCCCAGACAGAGGTTCCCCCAATTGAGGACAGCTTGGCAGTCTTTTAAAAAATAAAGCTAAATGCAAAAATGTAAATATGTGTAAAGAGGCAATAAAGAGACAGTGTTATCTTGTTCAAAAGTTATGCGTCTGTCATATCATTACTGTAACAAACATGGTTAGAAATGGAACCAAAACGCGTTCTTCAAAGACAACGCTTAGACTCTAAAGGGTTAACTAAACATATGTCGAAATGCTAGCTATCTTGCTAAAACCAATGACTACAACATGTAAAAATTGTAATTTACCATGTCCATTGAGGATTAGCCAGCGAGCTAATGTTTACTAGCTAAAATTAACCAGCTAAATTAGCTAGCTAGCTAGCAAATCTTTCCTTTATGTTCTTCTCCACAACAAACCGCCACCTTACTTTAAAAAAGTTAAACAAGAACGCAGGAAAACGGGGACTGCCACTTAGCAGTCAAATCTTTTCAAAGGTTTTTGTGTACATTTTTGCAATCATTTTTGACTAATTATTTATGGCAATAAATGCCATAAAAATATGGTTTGTAAATCCTGGTGGATAGTATGATATTAAAATAAAATACATAGGTCTAGATGTTATTTGATAAATTCTGAAACCAAATGTAGTTAGTCATAATAGAACTTCAAAACAGCATTCAGTGGAACAGAAGAAAATGTGCAGCAAAAACAGTGCAATTACACAAATACAATATTACCATTAGAGGCCAATAGACAGAGCAAGCTACCAGATATCATTAATTAAACAAACATTATTTCATTGTAATGCAGTTTTACTGCATTTGAACCGCACTAGACTTTTGTAAGGGTGTCCTGTATTATTGTGCATGTGTATCTTACATGCTGGTAGCCTAGAACAAACGTTATGGAAGTGAATGTGCACTTTTCAGTGTGGGTGGACTGTAACTATGAGAAACACTGCCAAAGCAAAAGCATTTATAGCATCTGAGATTCTCTAATTTAGGGACCAGCTCTGATAGCTATAGCACCGCAGAAACTGTCACACATTTTTTTGCTTTAATGATATAGCAAATTCCACGATTTGGGGATGAAATACATCACATTTCTTAGTTTTTTTAAAGTGATATTTCAACACCTGCCAAATAAAAACCTAAAATAACCCTACTCCTGAAAAAGTTAATTGAGCAGGATAAACTGAAATAGACTCTGTCCTGGTACCATTAGCAAGAGCCCAGAGTAATATGATTCTACGAATCCATGCTGAGTCCCCCGAGTCTTGGATTAGGCCCGAACCCATCATGTTGGCTGGGTACAGTATGGAAGGGGACCCTAACCCGCTTTGTTGCACTCTGCCAGCTGTTGTTTGCCAAGTGTGCTAAGTTGAATCATGTAAATCCTTCTGAAAAACAACATTACTCCAATTTTAATAACTGTCATAGTCCTAGTGTCTTATATGCAATGGGTGCATGGCCCACAAACACTACGCCTATATATATATATATATATATATATATACATTTCTAATGATCAATTAGCCTTTTAAAATTAACTTGGATTAGCTAACACAACGTGCCATTGGAACACAGGAGTGATGGTAGCTGATAATGGGCCTCTGTACGCCTATGTAGATATTCCATTAAAAACTCCAGCTCCAGCTACAATAGTCATTTACAAAATGAACAATGTCTACACTGTATTTCTGATCAATTTGATGTTATTTTTTTATGATTTCTAAGTGACCCTAAACTTTTTAACGGAAGTACAGTGGGGCAAAAAAGTATTTAGTCAGCGACCAATTGTGCAAGTTCTCCCACTTAAAAAGATGAGGGGCCTGTAATTTTCACCATAGGTACACTTCAACTATGACAGACAAAATGAGAAAAAGAAATCCAGAAAATCACATTGTAGGATTTTTATGAATTTATTTGCAAATTATGGTGGAAAAAAAGTATTTGCTCACCTACAAACAAGCATGATTTCTGGCTCTCACAGACCTGTAACTTCTTCTTTAAGAGGCTCCTCTGTCCTCCACTCATTACCTGTATTAATGGAACCTGTTTGAACTTGTTATCAGTATAAAAGACACCTGTCCACAACCTCAAACAGTCACACTCCAAACTCCACTATGGCCAAGACCAAAGAGCTGTCAAAGGACACTAGAAACAAAATTGTAGACCTGCACCAGGCTGGGAAGACTGAATCTGCAATAGGTAAGCAGCTTGGTTTGAAGAAATCAACTGTGGGAGCAATTATTAGGAAATGGAAGACATACAAGACCACTGATAATCTCCCTCGATCTGGGGCTCCAAGCAAGATCTCACTCCGTGGGGTCTAAATGATCACAAGAACGGTGAGCAAAAATCCCAGAACCACACGGGGGGACCTAGTGAATGACCTGCAGAGAGCTGGGACCAAAGTAACAAAGCCTACCATCAGTAACACACTACGCCACCAGGGACTCAAATCCTGCAGTGCCAGACGTGTCCCCCTGCTTAAGCCAGTACATGTCCAGGCCCGTCTGAAGTTTGCTAGAGAGCATTTAGATGATCCAGAAGAAGATTGGGAGAATGTCATATGGTCAGATGAAACCAAAATATAACGTTTTGGTAAAAACTCAACTCGTCGTGTTTGGAGGACAAAGAATGCTGAGTTGCATCCAAAGAACACCATACCTACTGTGAAGCATGGGGGTGGAAACATCATGCTTTGGGGCTGTTTTTCTGCAAAGGGACCAGGACGACTGATCCGTGTAAAGGAAAGAATGACTGGGGCCATGTATCGTGAGATTCTGAGTGAAAACCTCCTTCCATCAGCAAGGGCATTGAAGATGAAATGTGGCTGGGTCTTTCAGCATGACAATGATCCCAAACACACCGCCCGGGCAACGAAGGAGTGGCTTCGTAAGAAGCATTTCAAGGTCCTGGAGTGGCCTAGCCAGTCTCCAGATCTCAACCCCATAGAAAATCTTTGGAGGGAGTTGAAAGTCCGTGTTGCCCAGCAACAGCCCCAAAACATCACTGCTCTAGAGGCGATCTGCATAGAGGAATGGGCCAAAATACCAGCAACAGTGTGTGAAAACCTTGTGAAGACTTACAGAAAACGTTTGACCTCTGTCATTGCCAACAAAGGGTATATAACAAAGTATTGAGAAACTTTTGTTATTGACCAAATACTTATTTTCCACCATAATTTGCAAATAAATTCATTAAAAATCCTACAATGTGATTTTCTGGATTTTTTTTCTAATTTTGTCTGTCATAGTTGAAGTGTACCTATGATGAAAATTACAGGCCTCTCTCATCTTTTTAAGTGGGAGAACTTGCACAATTGGTGGCTGACTAAATACTTTTTTGCCCCACTGTATATATATATATATATATATATATATATATATATATATATATATATATATATATATATATATAAATATATATGCTACTCATTTAATAGACATCCATATGTCTATTAATTGAGTAGCATTTATATAACTGGTCAGCAGTTCAATTAGATTTCAACCAAAGTAAGATGTGTTTTCCAAAAGAGGTGATGAAAAGTACATACAGTATTAATCAGGTTGTGTTCTGGTTAGAAAACATCTCGAGCAGATTTCAAACTGTAAATCATGTCCTTATCACGTTTTCTGTCCACTGGGTAGAAACGGTAAATTGTAAATTGATAAACAAATATGTAGGCTATTACTGATATATCATACATCCAACAGTAATTACACGTTATGCTTTGATTGTCACTGACTCTCCGGGCAAGCTGTGGATGGTGCTAGAGTTCAACAGAAAACACAACTACACGATGGGTTAGGCCTAATCCGGTCAGGAAAGGGTTTGAGCTGTTCACGCGTCTGTGTAAATGCCGTGCGCCTTCAGCGGGAGGTATAAACACTAGCCACCTGTCAGGAATGGTAAACAGCCTACACCCGACAACCCTCACATTGAAAGCTGACTGCCTTCCCCCCTCTTGGCAGATGAGACTACGTCGAGGGAAACATTTTAGCTTGTAAAGCCTTCTAAGAACTTTGACGCATAAGTGAAAGTGAACCGTTATTTCAGACACCAGACATGCAACCTGGTATTGGCGAGATTAGAGACTGACTAAAAACACGGTTGGTTTCGACCCCTCTGGCTGTGAAGAGTAGCGCGGGTTGACAGCGTCTGATGGACAACGGGGAAATGATTATATTTTACATACACCGGACACATACTTCATTTTATAACTCAGTGAAATTCTGCCTAATGATTGTTGTCTGACACCGGGAGCAGTGCCTCGAGGTAAGGATCAATATGGGGAATGTTTTGCATTTAGGTTGCTGTCAGAATCTCACTAATTTATAGCCTGAGTAGGCCTAGGCAAATATGTAAAGTCTAGGCCTACTGTATATAAAGTGTATCACATTGACTGGTCTTTGTGTTCAGTATAGCCAATGAATAGCCTACTACTGCAACAGTACATTCCAAACACAATTATCGTACTTACAATGCACATTACTGGTGCACCACGTGAACCATAGGCTTTTCACAGTTGACGGTCACGAGTTGAACTGCATTGAATTTGGGATCAAACTCAAATTGCTCATTTACAACAGAACAGGGCTCTTGGATCACCCACAACATTGTCACAACTAGGATATGATGGAAAGAGTTGCCATATAGCTTACTTTACACAGGGATTGAGTATTATTCATAGAATATGCAATTCGCGCAATTATCATGTTATCAGCGTTTGACAGTTTACTGCAGCCATATGTGCTTGGTTAATGAGGAATTGGAATATTAACAGACCATATTTTCCAATATTTTTCCATTGGTCAGAAAAAGCCTATAGGCTTTTTTGTGGTCTGCTGTAGCTTAATAGGTCTACTAAAGGATTGTGCCCAATCAGATGTGATTTTGTAAGGGGACTCAATAGTTTACCATGATTATGAATAATTGAATGAAATGTATGGTAGGCCTACACATAACATTAAGGTTGTGTTTGGTGTTATTTCAGTCCTCATTTATTGGCCATGAAAACCTTTGTACCAACCAAAAAGCTCATAATATGCATGATATAAATCATAAATCTATATTTAGCTGTTTGCACTCAAGTAGCCTAGTCCCATCCAGGGTTGTTAGATCACATTCCTTAATTAAAATATACATTTAAAGGTGGGTGTTCTGAAGCGCATTAGCGGGTCATGTTTCGGGGGACGCATTACTCGAAGTTCACCTCCACGCTGAGACAAGATTGAAATTGGGGAGAAAAGGGGGTAAAATATATATATATATATATATAATTGATTCAAAATTGTATATATTTAGTAGTTCTCATCTAGTCAGAATTCTCCAGAGTATGAAGCCTCCCAAAATAAGGAAGTGAAATAGAAGTGTTTGTCTGTGTATGCATATGCGTGTGTGCGTATGCTTGCGTGTGCATTCATGCGTGCATCTGTGTGTGTGTGTGTGTGTGTGTGTTGGTCCAACACTGTGCAGTCACCCCAGAATTGCTCAGCACACACTTATGGGACCAGAGAAGAGCAGTAAACCAATGTGAAGTATTACTGTGTAGAGAAATGGATATCCTCCAATACAGGGCTCTGCTGCTGGCCAGCTTGGTACCCTACAGCAGGGACTGAAAGAGGTTCAAATGCAGAAACCTGAAAAATCATCCCCTACACAGTCAAATGCCTAAAAAAACATGGGGACTTAGGGGCCCCAAAAAAAACGACTGGCATAGAGCCTCTGTCAGTAATACATTGCTAGACCAGAAAACTAGCTTAAAAAATGCAAGGAAATAATGTTTTCAGGCTCCTCTTCTCTCCCAACCTCCTCCTGCCTCTCCCCTCCTTTTCCTTTAAATCATCCTATCCTCCCATCCTCTCCTCTCCTCTCTTCATGTTATTACGTGATAGCTACTTTTAGCACTTACAAGCTTCAATGGTGTAAAATGCACAGATTCTGCCTAAATAACTATAACTGTCTGCTAGATGTCCTAATTATGGCTAGACGATGGCTACAGTAGCTCTTTTCAACGGCAGATTTTGGAAATTAATAGGGATGTGAGTTTTACTGGTCAGATCACATAATCGGGACAATTTATCCCTTGAAATGAGGAATGATAGAATAAGAGGAGCATGCCTCCTAGAGCTCAGCTGTCTGTCGGAACCCATTGCTATTCTCCTCATGTCTGCAGCTGCCTCCGTAGGCATCCCATGTTACGGCTGGCTCAGTGGGATGGTTTCTGATGATTGAGGGGTATGGGGAAGGGTTGAAGGCCAGCTTGGGATGAAACTAAAGGCTTGTTTATTGAAGGTTAAGGATATCTTAACTGAAGGTTGAAGTGCGTGTGTGTGTGTGTGTGTGTGTGTGTGTGTGTGTGTGTGTGTGTGTGTGTGTGTGTGTGTGTGTGTGTGTGTGTGTGTGTGTGTGCTTGTGTGTGTGTGAGTGAGAGAGATAATCTAGCTAGGTTTCCACTAACTTGTCCAGTGATTTTTGTTGTTGTTGTTGTTGTTGTTGACATTTAGAATGCTTGCATAGAAAAATGATGAAATAATTGCCTGTTTCGGTGTGTTTCCATTGAACTGTCTTGTTCTGATAAAAACAGCTTGACGTAATGATGCAAAAACCTACAATATCGAATAAAAACGAAGTGGTTAAATGCACGTATGCCATGCTCATCTACAGGCAACTGCCAAAATGAAGGAAACATCAACATGGAGTGTCTTAAAAGGGCTCTGGGCCACTACTACATAGACTCTACAAGTGTCTGGAATTCTGTTGGAGGGATGGGACAACATTCTTCGGTGAGAAATTCCATCATTTGGTATTGTGTTGATGGTGGGGGAAAACGCTCAGACACCACTCCAGAATATACCATAAGTATTCAATTGGGTTGAGATCTGGTGACAGAGATGGCCATGGCATATCAAATCAAATTTTATTTGTCCCAAGCGCCGAATACAACAGGTGTAAGTGAAATGCTTACTTACAAGCCCTTAACCAACAATGCAGTTTTAAGAAAAATAAGTGTTAAGTAAAAAATAGATAAGTAAAAAACAATAACAGTTGTGGGGCTATATACAGGCTATATACTGGGGTGTGATTACGTATTTACCTGATTTATTTGATATTAATGGTTAACAATTAATATTTCACTAATAGTAAGACATTTATGTTCTACTAAAGCTGTGTATTTATGGTCTCCACTCCCTGCAGCTAATCTGGCTGAATGGGTCACTAGAGAGGGCTTGACCTGACAAATTAGTTGAAGACTGCATTCAGTAGACAATATGCGGTGGGTGTAAACGAGATGATAGAGATAGCCTGAAAGAGTTTAGAACAATCCTTCATTGTCTCAAAATCATCCTGGCATCTGGGAAACTAAGCCAGGGTGGGTTAAGACAATACACCCCCCCCCCCCCGCCCCCCCCATGCAGATAACGGCAGGATGAATCCAGAGTGGTTTATGATACCCCTTGGTCTGCATGGGAGGGGTGGACCCAGCCATGACTAAGCATTTCTGGATCTACTATATAAAGAACTCTGCATTTCTGTAAGGGTTAGGCTTCTCGGGTTGGGTTGACTAGTCTCATTATTGCAATAATTAATCAATGTTGAATAACGATGATTGTTTGAAGAAATGACAAAGTCTCTCTCACTTGATTAGAATATTCCACGACAGGTTTACATCCTTTTCATGCTCATCAAACCATTCTGTGACAACTCGTGCCCTGTGGATGGAGCCATTGTCATCCTATGGGGCACAGCCTGAAAAAAATAGGGCTAACAATGGCCTGCCCTCCATTTTTATTCATAACCCTAAGCATGATGGGATGTTATTTGCTTAATTAATTCAAGAACCACACCTGGGGAAGTTCGCCAAAAGAAAAATCCACCTCTGTTGAGCAGATCAAAATGTTATAGATTGTTTGATCATTTCTCCTATTCCTACTATTTCCATTACACATGTCGCAAAGATTACTTTTTTTGCAAACATTGCCATTGTCGGCTATTTTTCACTATCAGACTAACTTACTATTAGCAAACAGTTATTCTCACTAATTAAATGTGCCACCCACATCAAATGCATAGCACATATGACTTCACAGGAGATACCGTTTGAACGTAAAACATATTTTTATCAAAATGCATTTTTTGGCAGAAATGCCTTTTCGAACATGTGAACTATCATGTGCCTTAAAAACAAACATTTATGCCATCTGTGAATACAAATAAGTTGTTAAATTAAGAGCCTAGGTGGTTTAGCCATAGAAAAAGTCAAGAACCTTCCCGCTAGCCATGATAGGTTGAGATAATGAGTGGGCTGGACATGCCGAGAAATGAGTTTCAGATTGTTCTGCGATCTTGTGTCTATAAAATGAACTGCAAATATGTTGATACTGCTCTCCATAACATTGCTGCCCTGAATTTATTAGGCACTATCTACAAAGGTCAGTGGGAAAAAGTTGTGATGGACTACTTTCTGGAGGACGAGCGGGCCATGCTGACTCTCTCCGACTCTGAAAATGAATCAGACGATGATGAAATCCCTGATTTACAATACTGTTCAAAAGATTGGGGTAATTTAGAAATGTCCTTGTTTTTTTAAAGAAAAGCACATTTTTTTGTCCATTAATATAACATTTGTCAGAAATACAGTGTAGACATTGTTAATGTTGTAAATTACTATTGTAGCTGGAAACGGGTGATTAAAAAAAACTATGGAATATCTACATAGGCGTACAGAGGCCCATTATCAGCAACCATCACTCCTGTGTTCCAATGGCACGTAGTGTTAGCTAATCCAAGTTTAGAATTTTAAAAGGCTAATTGATCATTAGAAAATCCTTTTGCAATTATGTTAGCATAGCTGAAAACTGTTGTACTGATTAAAGAAGCAATAAAACTGTCCTTCAGACTAGTTGAGTATCTGGAGCATCAGCACTTGTGGGTTGAATTACCTCCTCAAAATGACCAGAAACAAAGAACTTTCTTCTGAAACTCGTCAGGCTATTCCATGCAAGAAATTGCCAAGAAACTGAAGATCTCGAACAACTCTGTTTACTACTCCCTTCACAGAACAGTGCAAACTGGCTCTAACCAGAAAGAAGGAATAGGAGGCCCCGGTGCACAACTGAGCCCCGGTGCACAACTGAGAATAGCAACATCCCGGAGTTACCTCTTCACTGTTGATGTTGAGGCTGGTGTTTTGCGGGTATAATTTAATGAAGCTGCCAGTTGAGAACTTGTGAGGTGTCTGTTTCTCAAACTAGACACTCTAACGTACTTGTCCTCTTACTCAGTTGTGCACAGGGGCCTCCTAGTCCACTTTCTGGTTAGAGTCAGTTTGTTATTCCTTGTTTTATAGCTTCGAAGCTCTGGAGCCTGGTGTTGTTGTCGTCAAGGAGTGTTCGGACTCTCGGAACCAGGTTTCAGCTTCTGTGCAACGCTGACATCCTTCCTCCCATAGATTGTCTGCCTGTACAAGCACGACCTAGACTGGACACAGCTAGACAAACTTATCTTTTTGAGAAGATTAGGGAGTTTTGCGACTAAGAGACTATGGACATCACATGCCCTGCACCAAAGTCAAGGGCAGAACAGAAACAGGCTCTCCGAATATAGATTCCCTTGTTCATGAGTGGTTCGCAATTTTTTTTATCCTGCTGCTCAGCCACTTTACCCCTGATTGTATAAATATAACTACCTCGTCTATCACTGATATCGTTATTGATATTGGTCTTGTACTGTACATACTGTATTTTATTTTGACACTATCTATTTCTGATATTTCTACTATGCGAGTAATCATTTGGCTGTACTGTTTACACCTTCTGTAGAGACCCATCCACTTACTGTAGTAAGACTTTGCAAAATATTAATATATAACATTAATATTGATATATGTGGTCGTAACATGATTTTGTGACATACCACAACAATATCATGTGAATGTTTCAAGTGTCTACCACAAATATATGATGCGTCTGTTTATGTACTGTACATGTGCAACTCACTCAGGTTTCAACTCAGGCCTTAACTTATGTATGGAATACTATGTGGTAAAAGTGTGTGTAACAGTATATTACGTATGCTAATGTACTGGTGTGAAAGCATTTGGGCAGTGGTCGAAAGTACTTAAGTAAAAATATTTTGGGGGGGTATCTGTACATTACTTTACTCTTTATATTTTTAACAACTTTTACTTCACTACATTCCGAAGAAAATAATGTACTTTTTACTCCTTACATTTTCCCTGACACCCAAAAGTACTTGTTACCTTTTGACAGGAAACTGTTCTAATTCACACACTTATCAAGAGAACATCCCTAATACATCTGATCTGGCAGACTCACAAAACACAAATGCTTTATTTGTAAATGATGACTGTTTGTTGGTGTGCCCCTGGCTGTCATTAATAAAAAAGTAAACAATTGTGCCGTCTGGTTTAATATAAGGAATTTGAAATGATTCATACTTTTACTCAAGTATGACAATTTAGTACTTTTTCCACCACTGTGGGTCATAGCATTTCTTTCACATTTCCCATCAATCTAGACAAATGTATCCTTATAAGTGTCATCTAATATTTATAAAATAAAAAAAATAAAGTATCTGGACACTTTCTGTTTACCTGGAATTGTTCCTTATTGTAGGCTACTACCACTTTTAGTCATAATCTTTACTACACTACTCGATGTTTAGCACGACCTCATGTGAATCCTTAAAAAGATGAGTGGGGCTGGCTTAAGAGGGTGTGAACAAGGCTGAATGGGTGGAGACGAATGAGAGCTCTCCAGTATGTACCAAAACATTCAAAGGCCCTTTTCTCAAAAGTGAGTTTACAAATTGTATCAACTTTCAAAGCAGAATTACTTTTCTATTGTTCCTCAAAAATGCTGTGTATGATATACCGTTTTGTAGCTCTGAGTCGCTACTTTTATCCAATGTAAAAATAAAAAAATTAACTACTTCAAATGTTGTTACATAAGACCGAATCCAGGTGGTAAGTCACATATTCCACAGATTCCAATGTCTTTAAATTTCTAGATTCTCCAAAGCCAGATGTAACAACAGAAGTGACCTTTGTGAGGTCACTCCTGAAGATCAATGGCAGGACAAGAGGAAAGATGTATCTGCTGTGAAATTGCAATGCTCTGCACTATTCTGTCCTGCTTTGGCAGGAGATAAGAATTCCCCAAAGCTTTAAACGATAGAGAAGTAACAGGGAGAGGAGTCATGCACATTAAGTAGCTTGCACTGATTGCTGTCGTGTTCTCTGTCAAGTACAAGTGATCAAGGCTGTATTCTCTCCTTTTATAAAAAATAAAATAGTAATGTTAGGGAGTGAAAAGAACCCCATCTGAAGACACTGGCAAAATAAAGATATCTTTTGAAAAGTGGAATGGGAGTCGTGCCTCAAGATAAGAAGTCGACTATGGACTGACATAGCAGACACGTAACCTTTTAACCGAGCACTGAATTTGGACAGTCCACTGTGCATAGACATTTGAACTACCAAATACTTCAATTGAAAGAACAATCAAAAGCTTATACTGTACATTAATATGGATACAGCCATAATGGATCCATAATGGATGGATGAACAACTTTAAATAACAGTAGATGGAACTGGATATTGCACGCTGGTCAACGTACAGTAGTAACGTCACTGTAATGTTGGAATTACTGAGTCACAATGTGACAGTGCCATTGCAACAGGAAATCATTGAAATCCACGTCACAGCAAGGTATAATTTACATCTGTTTACTGTGGAAACATCACTCTGAAGGCAGAGTTTGCTGGTGTGCAGAATGTGTTGCTTGTACTTGATAACAAACAAACTTTTAGTTTGTTAAAGGAAGCCGCATCAGGTGCTAATAAAAAAATTCCCCTCCAGTATCGCCAGCAGGTACTGTAGAAAGAATCTCTGTCTCTGAGGCCTCCGCTGAAGCATGAAGGGGAGAGGATGATTGCATGCAAGTTATCTCAATGTGGAAATGGCAATACTCTCAAAATTAATAGAAAAATAACTTGATATGAATATGAAAAACGTGTGTGGACGCATTGCAGATACTCATCTAATGCCGCTCTCACTCTCTGAGATGGGAACTTTATTGCTTTAATATTTCTCTAAACCTAGACTTTCTGGTTCTGATTATTTGTGAAATAAAACAAAACAGGTAACAAAAAATAACTGTCTCAGATTGTCATACCATCCATGATGTGATTTGTTTGTCCATTGAAGCAGAGTTCCTTGTTGTCAAGATAAAATAAATATAGAGTGCATTCGGAAAGTTTTCAGACCCCTTGACCCCTTGACTTTTTGTTACGTTATAGCCTTATTGATGAAATTGATTTTTTTTCTCTCATCATTCTATACACCATACCCCATGGTGACAAAGCAAAAACAGGTTTTTAGACATTTTTGCAAAAAAACAGAAATACCATATTTACATAAGTATTCAGACCCTTTGCTATGAGACTCAAAATTGAGCTCAGGTGCATCCTGTTTCCAATGATCATCCTTGAGATGTTTCTACAACTTGATTGGAGTCCACCTGTTGATAGGACATTATTTGGAAAGGCACACACATGTCTATAGAAGGTCCCACATATGACAGTGCATGTTAAAGAAAAAAACAAGCCATGAGGTTCGAAGGAATTGTCCGTGGAGCTCTGAGACAGGATTGTGTCAAGGCACAGATCTGGGTAAGTATACCAATAAACATTCTGCAGCATTGTAGGTCCCCAAGAACACAGCAGCCTCCATCAGTCTTAAATAGAAGACGTTTGGAACCACCAAGACTCCTCCTAGAGCTGGCCTCAGGGAGGTGACCAAGAACCTGATGGTCACCCTGACAGAGCTCCAGAGTTCCTCTGTGTAGATTGGATAACCTTCCAGAAGGACAACCATCCCTGCAGCACTCCACCAATCAGGCCTTTATGGTAGAGTGGCTAAACGGAAGCCACTCCTTAGTAAAAGGCACACGACAGCCCGCTTAAAGGACTCTAAGACCATCTGGTCTGATGAAACCAAGATTGAACTCTTTGTCCTGAATGCCAAGCGCCACATCTGGAGGAAACCTGGCACCAACCTTATAGTGAAGCTTGGTGGTAGCAGCATCATGCTGTGGGGATGTTTTTCAGTGGCAGGGACTGGGAGACTAGTCAGGATCGAGGGAAAGCTTAACAGATTAAAGTACAGAGAGGCCATTGATGAACCTGTTCCAGAGCGCACAGGACTTCAGACTTTTGTCCTTCCAACAAACCTAAGCACGCAGCCAAGATAATGAAGGAGTGGCTTCGGGACAAGTCCCTGAATGTCCTTGAGCGGCCCAGCCAGAGCCTGGACTTGAACCCAATCAAACATCTCTGGAGACACTTAAAAATAACTGTCCATTGACGCTCCCCATCCAACCTAAGATGATCTGCAGAGAAGAATGGGAGAATCTCCCCATATACAGGTTTGCCAAGCTTGTAGTGTCATACCCAAGAAGACTCGAGGCTGTAGAATCTGCCAAAGGTGCACAACAAAGTACTGAGTAAAGGGTCTGAATACTTAACCTGTTTTTGCTTTACCATTATGGAGTATTGTGTGTCGATTGATGAGGGGAAGAAAAAATTAATAATCCATTTTAGAATAAGGCTGTAACGTAACAAAATGTGGAAAAAGTTAAGGAGTCTGAATACTTTCCGAATGCAGCTGCAGCCAGTTTGTGCAACAAACGCTATTATAACACATTAGCATTTGTAAACAGTGCCAGTAGTTGATCTAGGGTTTGTCCTGTCAAACTGAATATTACTCCTCCTGATTTATGACCGGGGCGTGGCAGGAGGTAATACAATTAGGTAATTAAATTAGATAACCCTGTGGCATATGTAAACACCTTTTTAAACAGACATGTTTTTTTTTAGCAGACACTCTTATCCAGAGTGATTTACAGGGTTAAGTGCCGTGCTCAAGGGCACATCAACAGATTTTTCACCTAGTGATTCGAACCAGTAACCTTTCAGTTACTGGCCCAATGCTCTTAACCGCTATGTTACCTGCCACCATGTTGGTAGGTAAAACCAAATCATAAACTCAGCAAAAAAAGAAACGCCCCTTTTTCAGGACCCTGTCTTCAGAGGATAAGTAGTAAAAATACAAATAACTTCACAGCTCTTCATTTTAAAGGGTTTATTAAACACTGTTTCCCATGCTTGTTCAATGAACCATTAACAATTAATGAACATGCACCTGTGGAACGATTTTTTTTTTTTTGGCAAACTCCAGGTGGGCAGTCATGTGCCTTTTACTGAGGAGTGGCTTCCGTCTGACCACTCTATCATCAAGGCCTGATTGGTGGAGTGCTGCAGAGATGGTTGACCTTTTGGAAGGTTCTCCCATCTCCACAGAGGAACTATAGTGCTCTGTCAGAGTGACCATCAGGTTCTTGGTCACCTCCCTGACCCAAGGCTCTTCTCCCCCGATTGCTCAGTTTGGCTGGTCGGCCAGGTCTAGGAAGAGTCTTCGTGGTTCCAAACTTCTACCATTTAAGAATGATGGAGGCCACTGTGTTCTTGGAGACCTTCAATGCTGCAGAAATGTTTTGGTACCCTTCCCCAGATCTGTGCCTTGACACAATCCTGTCTCGGAGCTCTACGGGCAATTCCTTCGACCTCACGGCTTGGTTTTTGCTCTGACATGCACTGTCAACTCTGGGAGCTTATATAGACAGGTGTGTGCCTTTCCAAATCATCTCCACTCAATTGAATTTACCACAGGTGTACTCCCAAGTTATAGAAACATCTCAAAGATGATCAATGGAAACAGGATGCACCTGAGCTCCATTTTGAGTCTCATAGCAAAGGGTCTAAATACTTATGTAAATAAGGT
The DNA here is from genome assembly GCF_013265735.2 of Oncorhynchus mykiss. NCBI lineage: Eukaryota > Metazoa > Chordata > Actinopteri > Salmoniformes > Salmonidae > Oncorhynchus > Oncorhynchus mykiss. Next base: position 72,729,748 of record NC_048565.1, read on the forward strand.
GTTTTTGTTTTTTATATTTAATACATTTGCAAAAAAATCTTAACCTGTTTTTACTTTGTTATTCTGGGGTATTGTGTGTAGATTGCTGAAAAAAAATATTTAATACATTTTAGAATAAGACTGTAACGTAACAAAATATGGAAAAAGTAAAGTGGTTTGAATCCTGTCTGAAGGCACTGTAATTCTACAGTCTATACAATCACTGTACATAACTCTCTGGCCCAAAGCCAGGGAAAGCCAGTGCCAAATTCAAATAAATTACTATAAAAATCCAACTTTGCAAATTAAAGCTACACTTGTTGTGAATCTAGCCAACATGTCAGATTTCAAAAAGGCTTTTCGGCGAAAGCAAACGATGCTATTATCTGAGGATAGCACCATAGTAACAAAGAGAGAGAAGCTTATTTCAAACCTGCAGGCGCGACACAAAACGCAGAAATAAAAATATAATTCATGCCTTAACTTTGACCAACTTCTTTTGTTGGCACTCCTATATGGCCCATAAACATCACAAATGGTCCTTCTGTTCGATTAATTCCGTCAATATATATCCAAAATGTCCATTTATTTGGCGTGTTTGATCCAGAAAAACACCGGTTCCAACTTGCGCAACGTGACTACAAAATATCTCAAAAGTTACCGGTAAACTTTGCCAAAACATTTCAAACTACTTTTGTAATACAAATGTAGGTATTTTTTAACGTAAATAATCGATAAAATTGAAGATGGGATGATCTGTGTTCAATACTGGAGTAAAACGAACTGTAGCTAGCTTTCTGGTCACGCGCCTCTATCTAACAGTACACTTCAAGTTACCCTCATTCAAGATGGCTGTACTTCTTCATTACACAAAGGAAAAACCTCAACCAAGGATTGTTGACATCCAGTGGAAGTGATAGGAACTGCATGAAGTTCCCTTAGAAATCTGGATTCCCAATGAAAACCCATTGAAAAGAGAGTGACCTCAAAAAAAAAAATCTGAATGGTTTGTCCTCGGGGTTTCGCTTGCTAATAAATAAGTTATGTTATACTCACAGACATGATTCAAACAGTTTTAGAAACTTCAGAGTGTTTATCCAAATCTACTAATAATATGCATATCTTATCTTCTGGGGATGAGTAGCAGGCAGTTGAATTTGGGCATGCATTTCATCCGGACGTGAAAATACTGCCCCCTGTCACCAAGAAGTTAAATAGTTAGCTGTCTATGGTTCATTCAACGGTAGCCACTAAGCAAATAGCAAGCCTATATTCTTGATAGGTTAGCTTAGCGCAGTTAGCTTAGCAGTAAAAAAAAAACATCTTGGGTGGGGAGATGTCAGGGCCTAGACCATATAAATGGAGTAGAAAATAAATGACAATATTACCACAGAGGTGCTGTAAATCAATAAATTCAAACCAGAAATATTACCTGGCACCATTTGATCTTGTATTATTCTATGGGCTAGCTTTGCTTAGCCGCACACCCAGTCATCCCTATGTCAAGATGTTAACAGTTTTCACTCGATCTATGTACACATTAAAACTTTACAATTTCAACATAAAAGGTAAGTATCACCCAGATAACCATTTAGACTCTTAACATTTTCTATAGATGAAGTGCTTATGTACACCACATACCTTTTTAAGAGAACAAAGAAAAAAGAGACAGGAAAATAAATTGTCACAGGCATCTTCTTCGAGTGTTGTTGAGTGGAGGGGAGATGCAAACTGCTGTGTTCTCCCGCCCCTGCTGGTGGTAGCATGCATAAACAATACCCATTGGAAATTCTTAGAGGACTCAGCGCAAATATATAAGTGGATTACAACCATATACAGTTATTGATTACAACTACAACATCTAAACCATGTTTCATCTACTCTGCGTCTCACAAAGACCAAAAATGGAACCAAAAATCTCAAATTTGGACTCATCAGACCAAAGGACAGATTTTCACTGGCCTAATGTCCATTGCTTGTGTTTCTTGGCCCAAGCAAGTCTCTTCTTATTATTGGTGTCCTTTAGTAGTGGTTTCTTTGCAGCAATTCGACCATGAAGGCCTGATTCACGCAGTCTCCTCTGAATAGTTAATGTTGAGATGTGTCTGTTACTTGAACTCTGTGAAGCATTTATTTGGTCTGCAATATCTGAGACTGGTAACTCTAATGAACGTATCCTCTGCAGCAGAGGTAATTCTGGGTCTTCCTTTCCTGTGGCGGTCCTCATGAGAGCCAGTTTTGTTATAGCGGTTGATGGTTTTTGCAATTGCACAAAGTTCTTGAAATTTAAAGTATTGATGGACTGTCATTTCTCTTTGCTTATTTGAGCTGTTCTTGCCATACTATGGACTTGGTCTTCTACCAAATAGGGTTATCTTCTATATACCAACACTACCTTGTCACAACAGAACTGATTCCCTCAAACACATTAAGAAGGGAAGAAATTCCACCATTTCACAAGGCACCCCTGTTAATTGAAATGCATGGGTATTCTATGTTGTAGGTCTAGATTCTATTTTCTATGTGTTTGGCCTGGTATGGTTCTCAATCAGAGGCAGCTGTCTATCGTTGTCTCTGATTGAGAGCCATACTTAGGTAGCCTGTTTTCCCATTTTGAGTTGTGGGTGATTATTTTTCAGTTTCAGTGTTTTCACCACACCGGACTGTTTTGTTTTTCCTTTATTATTTTTGTTCGTTTGTATTCAGTGTTCAGTTTATTAAAGGCATCATGAACACGTACCACGCTACTCTTTCTTCCACCAACGAGAATCGTTACAGGTGGCTACTTTGAAGAATCTCAAATATAAAATATATTTGTTTAACACTTTTTTGGTTACTTCATGATTCCATATGTGTTATTTCATAGTTTTGATGTCTTCACTGTTATTCTACAATGTAGAAAATAGTCAAAATAAAGAAAAACCCTTGAATGGGTAGGTGTGTCCAAACTTTTGACTTGTACTGTATAGGGCCATATATTTATTTTCGGTATGGGTTATGTTAACATGTACATGTACTTTTCATATAACCTCCTTTTGTCCATCTAATAGCCTAACCACTGATCAAGCAACATAATGGACACAACGTTGCTGCACAATTATTTTACTCTGACAATACAGGTCAAATTAAGATCCAACATATTTCAGAAAATCACAAAAAAATGCAAGTTTGTTATTTAAAAGATTATGCAATGCAGGAATCTCAACCTAAGTTTGGTAATTTACTTCAATCATTTTTCACTTCGCAGTTCTCGGTGTGTTTCATTGTTGCCTTAAGATGATTCATCGGCCACTCATGGACATTAATGTTCATAAGCACTTCTGAATTTTTCATTACGCAGCCATTTTTCACTCTTACGCTCAGCAGTTTCAACATCTGTTCCCCTATCTATTTTGCCCTGCCAAGAAGAGTCTATTCATAGAAAACAGTCCTATGTGTCCAATCTTACTCTCTCTGATGTCAAAAGTTACCCATGTAATCAATTACATTATTCATTCCTCCAATTAGTGGCCACATGAGTGATTTTCATGAAACATCAAAGAGTAAGGACTTCTGGGAGATGTAGTTTTGTCAGAAGAAATGCTGCACATACTTTATCTGAAGCTGTCTCAGTACAACCTTGTCCCTCATGTCCTACAGTGTAGTGAAAATGAATAACTTTGACATCTGTGGCTAGAATAGCTGAGATTGATATATCAAAAATATTTAGCAGCTCTTTCAGTACAACACATTTCTGTGGAACAATGGTAATTGACCTGTAATTACCTAGGTCACAAGCGAGACTCAAGACTACGTAATGTTTTTTTTTATAATTCCATTGAGGCATGAGAGGAAACACCAACACTCATCTTGATTGTTTCAAAAGAGATTGTCACTATATTTATTATTTTTAAATTGTTTGCATTAAATCATCATTATTTGATTTTGAGCCTAATGTACATTTGAGTGTGATTATCAACTGTCAACAGCAAATCCTTAAAAATAAAAGCATTAAAGAAAGATTTGTTTGATTTTACTTTATACAACTGGGGTCTAATCCTGAATGCTGATTGGTTTCCACTGGCTAAATCTATGACGTTAAATTCCCCATTTACTCTGTTCATCAACCAAGCTAGGCAATTTATAAACTTGATCTCCACTGTAAAAAGCCTCTAGACATCATCTCCATTTATTTTAGACTAGCATTTGATTTTCAACAGCTGAAATTTGTATTAAACAGGTAAAATTAAGCTAGTTTGTAGTCTTTCCAGCTTCAGTTTGAAGTGATTGTGTTATCTGTGTTGTTGGCTAAATCCTCTAAACAACATTGTCCTGACGAGACAGCACATTTTCTATGCCAGGTGAAATAGCACCTCATTAGCTTATTGTTATGGATGTATCCAAATAAATGTCACTAGGAAAAGAACAGTTTATGCAAATGCAGCTACTTTCTTGTTATTCTGGCTGCATTGTTTGACTTGACTGTAAGTTTGCCGTAGTTGGCTAGCCAGCACGCAAGGGATAAGAACGTTACCAGCCAGTATGGCTATAGAACATTTAGAATGAACGACTGGACACAGAACAAAAAGACTGAACGACTGGGTCACGTCTCTGTCAACCCGAACTGATAGAACGAACGACCAGCCGGCTTGGGTAGCAACCCTAGATTTGTGTCGGGACTGTATCTTGTGGAAGGAAGAAATAGTATAAATAAATTCGTTAAAAGAACGTTTTCTTGATGAAAATATGTAAATCATTACTTGAATATGTTTGTAACCAATTGTATAGAAGTGATAATTCCCTAGAAGCTGGTGTTTGGAAGATATCCTGGCATGGTTCTCTCTGACAAACAAACACAAAGAGATTTCTAACACACACAAACACAAATTACTAGGTCCTCATTCTTACCTTAGCTGAGTTCTCCATGGTCACGACCATGTTGGATCCAGCACTAGCCACCAGATCCATGAGCGTGCCCATTCCCTTCACCATCTTACCCTGAGGGGAAAAAAAACATTTCAGTACTTCATCAGTCTTATTTATTTGGGTCCATAATAAAGTCAATTGTCATGGGACCCAAATGTTTAAAAAAAACATACACACTCAAAGAAGGGTCTCTCTTCTCTTCAAACCGCTGTGTCTCTTTATCTTTCTCTCACTCCCTCTCTCTTAACGAATTAACATGAACTTGTTAGCTACCTACATTGTTTTGTTGGATACAGGAATGAAACATACCATGGCTGGTGAAATAGTCAGTGAAACATTTAGGCTAACATTAGCTATAGCAACTTGTCTTCAAACTTGTCTTCAGATAGTACTGTTGTTCCAACAACACTGGCAATAGCCTACCTTAAACAATGCAAAGAAGATGCAGGTAGTGAAGGCCAGATAGTTTATGAAGTCTAGCTAATGCATTGTGTTCTTAACTAGCTAGCTAGTCTAACATACCTTGTTTGCTCCTGATTGAAGATGCTTTCTCATCTCTCCATCCATGGTCGGATTGAGGTAACAGACGATCGTTGGGAACACTTGTAAAATCATCTTTGATTACCGGTAATTCAGAGCATAGTGGCAGCTTTGTGCAAAGTAATGGCAACTAACTAGCTAGCTAAATCAAACAACAAGTAACATCACTATTTATCTGAGAAGTCAGCTGTCAGCTTCAACAATGCTTGATTGACTAACTAAAAAACTGGAAGACAGTGTGTGTGTGTGCTTGCATCTTTTAGGTGAGTGGACGGGGCTAGCAAGAATTGGAATGCGTATTAAAATTACATAGAGTTGAAGTCGGAAGTTTACATACACCTTAGTCAAATACATTTAAACTCAGTTTTTCACAATTCCTGACATTTAATCCTAGTAAAAATTATCTGTCTTTGATCAGTTAGGATCACCATGTCACGTTCTGACCTTAGTTCTTGTGTGTTTTCCTTGTTTTAGTGTTGGTCAGGACGTGAGCTGGGTGGTCATTCTATGTTGTGTGTCTAGTTTGTCTATTTCTATGTTTGGCCTGATATGGTTCTCAATCAGAGGCAGGTGTTAGTCATTGTAATATAAATATTTAACATTCATGATAATACAAGCGTAATACATCAAAATAAAGCTTAACTTTTTGTTAATCCAGCCACTGTGTCAGATTTCAAAAAGGCTAAAGAACACCATGCGATTATCTGAGGACAGCGCCCCGCTTAAAAACATTTTTCAACCAGGCAGGTGCAACACGAAAGTCAGGAATAGCGACATAATAAATGCCTTACCTTTGAACATCTTCTTCTGTTGGCACTCCAAAATGTCCCAGTTACATCACAAATGGTCCTTTTGTTCGATAAAGTCCTTCTATATATCCATAAAAACTCAGTTAAGCTGGCGCACTTCATTCAATAATCCACCGGTTTCCCTCCTTCAAAATGCATACAAAATTAATCCCAAACATTACCAATAAACTTATCCAAACAAGTCAAACAGTGTTTATAATCAAACCTCAGGTACCCTAATACGTAAATAAATGATACAATTTAAGACGGAGAATAGAATGTTCATTGCCGGAGATAAATACCAAAGAACATGCTTTCATCCACGCGCATGGAAACACTACAGCCAAAATGGGAGCCACTTCGAAAAACTACAACTTCTAGCTCATTCTTCCAAAAACCAGCCTGAAACTCTTTCTAAAGACTGTTGACATCTAGTGGAAGCCCTAGAAACTGCAATCTGGGAGGACTTTTGCTCATAATAACCATGAAAGCCAATGGAAATATTGGTAGGCTGAATTTTCTTTTTTTTGGATGGTTTGTCCTCTGGGTTTCGCCTGCCATATCAGTTATGTTATACTCACAGACAATATTTTAACAGTTTTAGAAACTTTAGAGTAGAGGTCGACCGATTTAATCGGAATGGCCGATTAATTAGGGCCGATTTCAAGTTTTCATAACAATCGGAAATCGGTAATATTTTTTCTACACCTTTATTTAACTAGGCAAGTCAGTAAAGAACGCATTCTTATTTTCAATGACGGCCTAGGAACGGTTGGTTAACTGCCTTGTTCAGGGGCAGAACGACAGATTTTTACCTTGTCAGCTCAGGGATTCAATCTTGCAACCTTACGGTTAACTAGTCCAACGCTCTAACCACCTGCCTCACGAGGAGCCTACCTGTTACGTGAATGCAGTAAGAAGCCAAGGTAAGTTGCAAGCTAGCATTAAACCTAATCAATTATAATCACTAGTTACAACTACAGATGGTTGATGATATTACTAGTTTATCTAGCATGTCCTGCGTTGCATATAATCGATGCAGTGCGCCATCGCGAAAAAGGACTGTTGTTGCTCCAACTTGTACCTAACAATAAACACCAATGCATTTCTTAAAATCAATACACAGAAGTATATATTTTTAAACCTGCATATTTAGCTAAAAGAAATCCAGGTTAGCAGGCAATATTAACCAGGTGAAATTGTCACTTCCCTTGCGTTCATTGCATGCAGAGTCAGGGTATATGCAAGTTTGGGCCACCTGGCTCATTGCGAATTCATTTGCCAGAATTTTACGTAATTATGACATAACATTGAAGGTTGTGCAATGTAACAGGAATATTTAGACTGATGTCACCCGTTAGATAAAATACGGAACGGTTCCGTATTTCACTGAAAGAATAAACGTCTTGTTTTCGAGATGATAGTTTCCGGATTCGACCATATTAATGACCTAATGCTCGCATTTCTGTTATTATGTCATAATTAAGTCTATGATTTGATAGAGCAGTCTGACTGAGCGATGATAGGCACCAGCAGGCTCATAAGCATTCATTCAAACAGCACTTTTGTGCGTTTTGCTAGCAGCTCTGATGTTTATGACTTCAAGCCTGTCAACTCCCGACATTAGGCTGGTGCAACGATGTGATGTGAAATGGCTAGCTAGTTAGCGGGGTGCGCACTAATAGCGTTTCAAACGTCACTCGCTCTGAGACTTGGAGTAGTTGTTCCCCTTGCTCTGCATGGGTATCGCTGCTTTGAGGGTGGATGTTTCGTTGTGTTCCTGGTTCGAGCCCAGGTAGGAGCGAGGAGAGGTACGGAAGCTATACTGTTACACTGGCAATACTAAAGTGCCTATAAGAACATCCAATAGTCAAAGGTATATGAAATACAAATGGTATAGAGAGAAATAGTCCTATAATTCCTATAATAACTACAACCTAAAACTTCTTACCTGGGAATATTGAAGACTCATGTTAAAAGGAACCACCAGCTTTCATATGTTCTCATGTTCTGAGCAAGGAACTTAAACGTTAGCTATCTTACATGGCACATATTGCACTTTTACTTTCTTCTCCAACACTTAGTTTTTGCATTATTTAAACCAAATTGAACACATTTCATTATTTATTTGAGGCTAAATTGATTTTATTGATGTTTTATATTAAGTTAAAATAAGTGTTCATTCAGTATTGTTGTAATTGTCATTATTACAAATACATTTAAAAAATCGCTGATTAATCGGTATCGTTTTTTTTTTGGTCCTCTATTAATCGGTATCGGTAGCGGCGTTGAAAAATCATAATCGGTCGAACTCTACTTTAGAGTGTTTTTTTTTATCCAAATCTGCCAATTATATGCTGTAACAGGCAGTTTACTTTGGGCATGCTTTTCATCCGGACGTGAAAATACTGCCCCCTAGCCCAAAGAGATTATAAAGCTATTTTGCCACAACTTTGGAAGTATGCTTGGGGTCATTGTTAATTTGGAAGATCCATTTGCGACCAAGCTTTATCTTCCTGACTGATGTCTTGAGATGCTGCTTCAATATATCCACATAATTTTCCTACCTTGTGATGCCATCTATTTTGTGGAGTGCACTAGTCTCTCCTGAAGCAAATCACCCCCACAACATGATGCTGCCACACCTGTGCATCACGGTTGGGATGGTGTTCTTCGGCTTGCAAGCCTTCCCCTTTTTCCTCCAAACATAACGATGGTCATAATGGCCAAACTGTTCTTTTTTTGTTTCATCAGACCAAAGGACATTTCTCCAAAAAGTACGATCTTTGTCCCCATGTGCAGTTGCAAACCATATTCTGGCTTTTTTATGGCGGTTTTGGAGCAGTGGCTTCTTCCTTGTTGAGCGGCCTTTCAGGTTATGTCGATATAGGACTCGTTTTACTGTGGATATAGATATTTTCCTTCAGCATCTTCACAAGTTCCTTTGCTGTTGTTCTGTGATTGATTTGCACTTTTTGCACCAAGTACATTCATCTCTAGGAGACAGAACGTGTGGACCCATGGTGTTTTTTCTTGCATACTATTGTTTGTACACATGAACATCGTACCTTCAGGCATTGTACATTTCTCCCAAGGATGAAACAGACTTGTGGAGGTCTACACTTTTGTTTATGAGGTCTTGTCTGATTTCTTTTGATTTTCCCATGACGTCAAGCAAAGAGGCACTGAGTTTGAAGGTAGACTCAAATTATGTCAATTAGCCTATCAGAAGCTTCTAAAGCAATGACATAATAATTTTCTGGAATTTTCCAAGCTGTTTAAAAGCACAGTCAAATTAGTATATGTCAACTTATGACCCACTGTAATTATGATACAGCGAATTATAAGTGAAATAATGTCTCTGTAAACAATTGTTGAAAAAATAACTTGTGTCAAGCACAAAGTAGATGTCCTAACCAACTTGCCACAACTATAGTTTGTTAACAGGAAATTTGTGGAGTTGTTGAAAATTGAGTTTTAATGACTCCAACCTAAGTGTATGTAAACTTCCGACTTTAACTTTAGCTAACCACTGACAGCAAGATGCCTCTCACTTCAAACAACTTTAACATAGCATATCGATTGCTTTGCTTTCGATATAAAAATAATTCTGAACTGCTGAAATTACTGCAAGACTGTTAATATATTTGGATAACTTTTCATGTAATTTTGGCCAGCTAATATCCCTGATCAAGCAACATTGGAAGAAGAATGAACCTCTTTTTTTTAACCTTACTCGTTAGGTCTGGTGTATAGCTATTTGTTTACAAAATCTAAATCCGACCCACTTGTATTCATAGCTACATTGCTGATTGTAAATGACAAATTTATACTACTACATTACTAACTAGCTAGCTACAGTGCCTTGCGAAAGTATTCGGCCCCCTTGAACTTTGCGACCTTTTGCCACATTTCAGGCTTCAAACATAAATATATAAAACTGTATATTTTTGTGAAGAATCAACAACAAGTGGGACACAATCATGAAGTGGAACGACATTTATTGGATATTTCAAACTTTTTTAACAAATCAAAAACTGAAAAATTGGGCGTGCAAAATTATTCAGCCCCTTTACTTTCAGTGCAGCAAACTCTCTCCAGAAGTTCAGTGAGGATCTCTGAATGATCCAATGTTGACCTAAATGACTAATGATGATAAATACAATCCACCTGTGTGTAATTAAGTCTCCGTATAAATGCACCTGCACTGTGATAGTCTCAGAGGTCCGTCAAAAGCGCAGAGAGCATCATGAAGAACAAGGAACACACCAGGCAGGTCCGAGATACTGTTGTGAAGAAGTTTAAAGCCGGATTTGGATACAAAAATATTTCCCAAGCTTTAAACATCCCAAGGAGCACTGTGCAAGCGATAATATTGAAATGGAAGGAGTATCAGACCACTGCAAATCTACCAAGACCTGGCCGTCCCTCTAAACTTTCAGCTCATACAAGGAGAAGACTGATCAGAGATGCAGCCAAGAGGCCCATGATCACTCTGGATGAACTGCAGAGATCTACAGCTGAGGTGGGAGACTCTGTCCATAGGACAACAATCCGTCGAATATTGCAGAAATCTGGCCTTTATGGAAGAGTGGCAAGAAGAAAGCCATTTCTTAAAAATATCCATAAAAAGTGTAGTTTAAAGTTTGCCACAAGCCACCTGGGAGACACACCAAACATGTGGAAGAAGGTGCTCTGGTCAGATGAAACCAAAATTGAACTTTTTGGCAACAATGCAAGACGTTATGTTTGGCGTAAAAGCAACACAGCTGAACACACCATCCCCACTGTCAAACATGGTGGTGGCAGCATCATGGTTTGGGCCTGCTTTTCTTCAGCAGGGACAGGGAAGATGGTTAAAATTGATGGGAAGATGGATGGAGCCAAATACAGGACCATTCTGGAAGAAAACCTGATGGAGTCTGCAATCAATCAATCAATCAAATTTATTTTATATAGCCCTTCGTACATCAGCTGATATCTCAAAGTGCTGTACAGAAACCCAGCCTAAAACCCCAAACAGCAAGCAATGCAGGTGAAGAAGCACGGTGGCTAGGAAAAACTCCCTAGAAAGGCCAAAACCTAGGAAGAAACCTAGAGAGGAACCAGGCTATGTGGGGTGGCCAGTCCTCTTCTGGCTGTGCCGGGTGGAGATTATAACAAAACATGGCCAAGATGTTCAAATGTTCATAAATGATCAGCATGGTTGAATAATAATAAGGCAGAACAGTTGAAACTGGAGCAGCAGCACAGCCAGGTGGACTGGGGACAGCAAGGAGTCATCATGTCAGGTAGTCCTGGGGCATGGTCCTAGGGCTCAGGTCCTCAGAGAGAGAGAAAGAGAGAAGGAGAGAATTAGAGAACGCACACTTAGATTCACACAGGACACCGAATAGGACAGGAGAAGTACTCCAGATATAACAAACTGACCCTAGCCCCCCGACACATAAACTACTGCAGCATAAATACTGGAGGCTGAGACAGGAGGGGTCAGGAGACACTGTGGCCCACTCCGAGGACACCCCCGGACAGGGCCAAACAGGAAGGATATAACCCCACCCACTTTGCCAAAGCACAGCCCCCACACCACTAGAGGGATATCTTCAACCACCAACATACCATCCTGAGACAAGGCTGAGTATAGCCTACAAAGACCTCCGCCACGGCACAACTTAAGGGGGGGGGGGGGCGCCAACCCAGACAGGATGACCACATCAGTGACTCAACCCACTCAGGTGACGCACCCCCTCCAGGGACGGCATGAGAGAGCCCCAGTAAAGCCAGTGACTCAGCCCCTGTAATAGGGTTAGAGGCAGAGAATCCCAGTGGAAAGAGGGGAACCGGCCAGGCAGAGACAGCAAGGGTGGTTCGTTGCTCCAGAGCCTTTCCGTTCACCCTCCCACTCCTGGGCCAGACTACACTCAATCATATGACCCACTGAAGAGATGAGTCTTCAGTAGAGACTTAAAGGTTGAGACCGAGTTTGCGTCTCTGACATGGGTAGGCAGACCGTTCCATAAAAATGGAGCTCTATAGGAGAAAGCCCTGCCTCCAGCTGTTTGCTTAAAAATTCTAGGGACAATTAGGAGGCCTGCGTCTTGTGACCGTAGCGTACGTGTAGGTATGTACGGCAGGACCAAATCAGAGAGATAGATAGGAGCAAGCCCATGTAATGCTTTGTAGGTTAGCAGTAAAACCTTGAAATCAGCCCTTGCTTTGACAGGAAGCCAGTGTAGAGAGGCTAGCACTGGAGTAATATGATCAAATTTTTTGGTTCTAGTCAGGATTCTAGCAGCCGTATTTAGCACTAACTGAAGTTTATTTAGTGCTTTATCCGGGTAGCCGGAAAGTAGAGCATTGCAGTAGTCTAACCTGGAAGTGACAAAAGCATGGATTAATTTTTCTGCATCATTTTTGGACAGAAAGTTCCTGATTTTTGCAATGTTACGTAGATGGAAAAAAGCTGTCCTTGAAATGGTCTTGATATGTTCTTCAAAAGAGAGATCAGGGTCCAGAGTAACGCCGAGGTCCTTCACAGTTTTATTTGAGACGACTGTACAACCATTAAGATTAATTGTCAGATTCAACAGAAGATCTCTTTGTTTCTTGGGACCTAGAACAAGCATCTCTGTTTTGTCCGAGTTTAAAAGTAGAAAGTTTGCAGCCATCCACTTCCTTATGTCTGAAACACATTCTTCTAGCAAGGGCAATTTTGGGGCTTCACCATGTTTAATTGAAATGTACAGCTGTGTGTCATCCGCATAGCAGTGAAAGTTAACATTATGTTTTCGAATAACATCCCCAAGAGGTAAAATATATAGTGAAAACAATAGTGGTCCTAAAACGGAACCTTGAGGAACACCGAAATTTACAGTTGATTTGTCAGAGGACAGACCATTCACAGAGACAAACTGATATCTTTCCGACAGATAAGATCTAAACCAGGCCAGAACTTGTCCGTGTAGACCAATTTGGGTTTCCAATCTCTCCAAAAGAATGTGGTGATCGATGGTATCAAAAGCAGCACTAAGGTCTAGGAGCACGAGGACAGATGCAGAGCCTCGGTCCGATGCCATTAAAATGTCATTTACCACCTTCACAAGTGCCGTCTCAGTGCTATGATGGGGTCTAAAACCAGACTGAAGCATTTCGTATACATTGTTTGTCTTCAGGAAGGCAGTGAGTTGTTGCGCAACAGCCTTTTCTAAAATTTTTGAGAGGAATGGAAGATTCGATATAGGCCGATAGTTTTTTATATTTTCTGGGTCAAGGTTTGGCTTTTTCAAGAGAGGCTTTATTACTGCCACTTTTAGTGAGTTTGGTACACATCCGGTGGATAGAGAGCCGTTTATTATGTTCAACATAGGAGGGCCAAGCACAGGAAGCAGCTCTTTCAGTAGTTTAGTTGGAATAAGGTCCAGTATGCAGCTTGAAGGTTTAGAGGCCATGATTATTTTCATCATTGTGTCAAGAGATATAGTACTAAAACACTTGAGTGTCTCTCTTGATCCTAGGTCCTGGCAGAGTTGTGCAGACTCAGGACAACTGAGCATGAAGGAATACGCAGATTTAAGGAAGAGTCCGTAATTTGCTTTCTAATAATCATAATCTTTTCCTCAAAGAAGTTCATGAATTTATCACTGCTGAAGTGAAAGTCATCCTCTCTTGGGGAATGCTGCTTTTTAGTTAGCTTTGCGACAGTATCAAAAAGGAATTTCGGATTGTTCTTATTTTCCTCAATTAAGTTAGAAAAATAGGATGATCGAGCAGCAGTAAGGGCTCTTCGGTACTGCACAGTACTGTCTTTCCAAGCTAGTCGGAAGACTTCCAGTTTGGTGTGTCGCCATTTCCGTTCCAATTTTCTGGAAGCTTGCTTCAGAGCTCGGGTATTTTCTGTGTACCAGGGAGCTAGTTTCTTATGAGAAATGTTTTTAGTTTTTAGGGGTGCAACTGCATCTAGGGTATTGCGCAAGGTTAAGTTGAGTTCCTCAGTTAGGTGGTTAACTGATTTTTGTCCTCTGGCGTCCTTGGGTAGACAGAGGGAATCTGGAAGGACATCAAGGAATCTTTGTGTTGTCTGTGAATTTATAGCACGACTTTTGATGATCCTTGGTTGGGGTCTGAGCAGATTATTTGTTGCAATTGCAAACGTAATAAAATGGTGGTCCGATAGTCCAGGATTATGAGGAAAAACATTAAGATCCACAACATTTATTCCATGGGACAAAACTAGGTCCAGCGTATGACTGTGACAGTGAGTGGGTCCAGAGACATGTTGGACAAAACCCACTGAGTCGATGATGGCTCCGAAAGCCTTTTGGAGTGGGTCTGTGGACTTTTCCATGTGAATATTAAAGTCACCAAAGATTAGAATATTATCCGCTATGGCTACAAGGTCCGATAGGAATTCAGGGAACTCAGTGAGGAACGCTGTATATGGCCCAGGAGGCCTGTAAACAGTAGCTATAAAAAGTGATTGAGTAGGCTGCATAGATTTCATGACTAGAAGCTCAAAAGACGAAAACGTCATTTTTTTTTTTGTAAATTGAAATTTGCTATCGTAAATGTTAGCAACACCTTCGCCTTTGCGGGATGCACGGGGGATATGGTCACTAGTGTAGCCAGGAGGTGAGGCCTCATTTAACACAGTAAATTCATCAGGCTTAAGCCATGTTTCAGTCAGGCCAATCACATCAAGATTATGATCAGTGATTAGTTCATTGACTATAATTGCCTTTGAAGTAAGGGATCTAACATTAAGTAGCCCTATTTTGAGATGTGAGGTATCATGATCTCTTTCAATAATGACAGGAATGGAGGTGGTCTTTATCCTAGTGAGATTGCTAAGGCGAACACCGCCATGTTTAGTTTTGCCCAACCTAGGTCGAGGCACAGACACGGTCTCAATGGTGATAGCTGAGCTGACTACACTGACTGTGCTAGTGGCAGACTCCACTATGCTGGCAGGCTGGCTAACAGCCTGCTGCCTGGCCTGCACCCTATTTCATTGTGGAGCTAGAGGAGTTAAAGGAGTTTTGTTCTGCAAAAGACCTGAGACTGGGACGGAGATTTGTCTTCCAACAAGACAATGATCCAAAACATAAAGCAAAATCTACAATGGAATGGTTAAAAAATAAACATATCTAGGTGTTAGAATGGCCAAGTCAAAGTCCAGACCTGAATCCAATCGAGAATCTGTGGAAAGAACTGAAAACTGCTGTTCACAAATGCTCTCCATCCAACCTCACTGAGCTCGAGCTGTTTTGCAAGGAGGAATGGGAAAAAATGCCAGTCTCTCGATGTGCAAAACTGATAGAGACATACCCCAAGCGACTTACAGCTGTAATCGCAGCAAAAGGTGGCGCTACAAAGTATTAACTTAAGGGGGCTGAATAATTTTGCACGCCCAATTTTTCAGTTTTTGATTTGTTAAAAAAGTTTGAAATATCCAATAAATGTCGTTCCACTTCATGATTGTGTCCCACTTGTTGTTGATTCTTCACAAAAAAATACAGTTTTATATCTTTATGTTTGAAGCCTGAAATGTGGCAAAAGGTCGCAAAGTTCAAGGGGGCCGAATACTTTCGCAAGGCACTGTAATTATTCTGTGTCGAAACCAGCCTGATTTAATTTATCTGTAGCATAATATCTTGAGTGGGACAAGTCAGCTGTGACATTCTCAGGTCAGGAAAGTGCTAGCTAGGATTTGCTTGCTAAATGTAAAAAAAGTTGGAAATTAAGACATTTCCTTAAGTATCCAAAAGAACCAAAATCTCATTTTCCACAAAAACAGATTCTCGTTGCATTTTGGCTTTTTCCTAACAATGCGTCGTTGCGACATCCTACGGGTTCTCATAGGCCGCCTCACATATTGGAAAAAGTCTGGGAAATCTTTAAAGAAAATGCTTATGTCATTGGTATGAAGCCCATTTGATACATTGGTTTCTGTAAAATGTGATGTTTATGGCGTATACTGAAAGCTGAAATAAGAAATCTATTTGAAGGATGATATCCAACATACTGTATTTCTCTTGGTCAGCCAACCAACCTGTTCAACTAGCTTTACTCATCCTCTACTGTGACAGGTCAACCTCCATGCTGTTACTTGTTCTGCAGTCTCCCTTGGTTTTCCATGGGTTTAGTGGCTCACTGTCATCCTCCGGTTCCTGTTTGTCTGCCTATTTGTACCCCTGTAGAGCGGTAGGATTGAGACAGCCAGAGCAGCGGCATCTGGATTTTCTCACTGCAGTCAGTCTCCACTGGTTTTTACCTTCCAACATGAGCAGGAAAATAAACTGCATCTAAATATGAAAGATGGAGATTGAATGCACTGGAAAGGAGAGGGTAAACCCAAGGCTTCTGCTGGTGCTTTCAGCTGCAAGTGGCCTAACTCCACTTTGAGTAGCAGGGATGAATAAAGCCCACACATTTGGGATGACAGAGACTGTATGTGTCTCTCTTCCCTCTCCATCCACAGGGTCCTTGGGATTTAAACACTGATTTAGGAAAGGGACTACCTGTTTTCCTTTATGAGATGGACCTTTTCTCTGCTTTTGCATTCATTTTGTTTTGCTACATCATGTTATGCCTTATTTCAAATGTCAGCTTAGATAAACTGACTTTGGTTTTCAATTGGAATCAAACAGGGCAATGTTATTCTTATTATATTCAACTTTGTTAAATGTTGAAATATTCTACTGTTTCCATTAGAGGTGCTGTGTATGTGTGGATGAGGACAGTTAAGGTTAGATTACTACAGTTGAGAATGTTATCCTCATGGAAATTAGATTCAGGAGAAGTGTTGCTTGACTTGGAGGAAATCAGTGCCAAATCCATTGGCCTCCCACAAAGAAGCCTTCCACAGTGTGACTTCAATGTTTTTTCCATTTTCCATGCATACATCCTTTGGGTACCATCCAGGAATCACAGTTCAGGCCTATAAAAATGTGTGTAGTAGTTAGATTGATCTTGTTTGAAATAAGCATAGACTTTTTGTTAATTCTAAACTCGATTGAACATGGGGAGCTCTAAGTTGTATGAAAAGTGTGTGTGTGTGTGTGTGTGTGTGTGTGTGTGTGTGTGTGTGTGTGTGTGTGTGTGTGTGTGTGTGTGTGTGCGTGTGTGTGTGTGTGTGTGTGTGTGTGAGTGAGAGAGAGAGAGAGAGAGACCAGGAATGTGGCTGCCGCCTGAAATACGAATGAGAGCAAACTACAGTTGACAGCTGTTAGATTGTTGGCCTCAGACCGGAAGCAAGCACCTGTAGACCCATTAATGTGTCAGAACAAAAAAGGAAATACTGATTACTCTACCTTTTTCTTCTAAAATTAACTGTTCTATTCTATCACTCATCCACTGCTGCTGTTCCATTCTTCTCATTCCCAGCCGTACTTCCATCCTAGTATTTTGTCATCGTGGGCAATGGCACATCAGGTGCCTCCAGAGTATTCGTAGGATCTTAATTTAATTTAAAGTGCTTGAAGGGAAAATAGAATTGTCCTTGTCGCAGAGAAACACATGGTTTTTAGTTTCAAGACATTCATTTTCTATGTAGTTGCATGACTGAAAATGTACATTTGCAGCACAGGAACAATGTCTAATCGGTAGGGTTTGGGTGAGTTCAGTAGCCCCAAAACTTCCCGTATGGCTTGAACTCTCCATTAGAAGATTATGCTTAGCAGGCTAGAAGGAAAAGGTAGAGTTTCTTTTTAATTCTCTCGCTCGCTCGCTCGCTCGCTCGCTCTCTCTCTCGCTCTCATTCTTATTTTGACATGTAATACCACATATTTCATTAATCCCAACTGAATGGGAGCAGGGGACACAGTGAGAACATGACAGGCCAAGGGGATGAGGAGGAGTCTGCCTTTAATAAAGAGGACACGAAAAGGCCTGGAATTACTTCTTGGTGTGACTTTGAAGTTCATGTGTGAGACTCAATTAAATTGTGTCTCTCATCCTTCTACATTGAAGTGAAAGTTCATTTTTTGTGGCTTTGCTCTAAGCAGATATATTGATGCTCATGCAGAGAGATTTTCCTTTCCCTTCCAAATATATGCTTGCAACGGGTCGAAAATATTGCTTTTTAGAACAAAGTCAGATTTGAATTCTTATAAGTATTTATTTTTATATGCTAAAATCAGATGGAAAATGCATTAGCAACATATAACGTTTTGTATGAAATAATTTGTGCTCAGGTTCTAAATGAATAGTGTACAATAAATTATATTTAAGTTGAAAGGGTCAGATCAACAATTCAGTTATTATGTAAATGTAAGATAACAGGACTAAACAGATTAAATAAAGATGAAATGCTGTAATACTGTCCTTAGATTCCTGCTGAGTTGCAGGTTCCTTGGTGTTCTGCTGTGTGTTAATGCTGATTATTCATAATGCTTCGGCTTTAAGAAATTAAATGCTTTTTCCTCTGTAGGAATTTTTTTTCTTCCAGAGAGCTGACAGGGAAGGGAAATGCATCTGAAATCCTCTAAGCATGCCCCCTCCATTGGTGTGGACAATGATAGATCTTTAGTGATGTGGACACAGAGGAACTTGAAGCTCTAGACCCTATCCACTACAGCCCCATCGATGTGAGTGGGGGAGTTTTCTGTAATCCACAATCCGCTTCTTTTGTTTTGCTGACATTGAGGGAGAGGTTGTTGTTCTAGCACCACACTTCCCGGTCTCTGACCTCCTTCCTATAGGCTGCCTCATCGTCGTCAATGATCAGGCCTACCACAGTCATGTCGTCAACAAACTTAATGATGGTGTTGTAGTCGTGCAGCGCCACGCAGTCGTGGACTAGTCGTGGACTAGTCGTGGACTAAACACACACCCCTGGGGGGCCCCCTTATTGAGGGTCAGCGTGGTGGATGTGTTGTTGCTTACCCTCCCACCTGGGGGCTTCCCTTCAGAACGTCCAGGATACAGTTGCAGAGGGATGTGCCTAGTCTCAGTGTCCTGGGCTTAGTGATGAGCTTTGTGGTGTTGAACGCTGACCTGTAGTCAATGCACATTATTCTGACATACTTATTCCTCTTGTCCAGGTGGGAAAGGGCAGTGTGGAGTGCAATAAAGATTGCGTCATCTGTGGGTCTGTTGGGACGGGATACAAATTATAGTGGGTCCAGGATGTCTGAGATGATGGTGTTGATGTGAGCCATGACCAGCCTTTACGAAGTATTTTATGGCTACAGATGTGAGTGCTAAAGGGTGATAGTAATTTAGACAGGTTACCTTGGCGTTCTCTGGCACAGGGACTATGGTGGTCTGCTTGAAACATGTAGGTGTTACAGACTGGGTCAGGGAGAGGTTGAAAATGTCAGTGAAGACACTTGCTAGCTGGTCAGTGCATGCTCTGAGTACACGTCCTGGTAATCCGTCTGGCCGCACAGCCTTGTGAATGTTAACTCTTATCGATCAAACCCTTTTTTAAATTTTCACCTAAAATTACATACCAAAATCTGTAGCTCAGGACCTGAAGCAACAATATGCATATTATTGATACCATTTGAAAGGAAACACTTTGAAGTTTGTGGAAATGTGAAATTAACGTAGGAAAATATAACAAATGATATCTGGTAAAAGATAATACAAAGAAAAAAAAACATGAATTGTATTTTGTTCCATCATCTTTGAAATGCAAGAGAAAGGCCATAAAATAACATAGGAGTTTAGGCACCATTTAGATTGTGGCCACCAGATGGCAGTAGTGTGTGTGCAACATTTCAGACTGAGCCGGTGAAGCATTACATTACTGCACAACATTTTTAATCAAGTCTGCTCAAATGTCCCGAATTGGTCAATTGATACATTTTCAAGTACATAACCATTGAGAACATACATTTTAAAAAATTACATTTTACACACTCCCAGGAACTTCATACATGATGGATAGTTAGCTTCCCTACAGAAAATGTAATAACCTTCACACATCTAGATGGCCGGGCGGGATGGGTGTGGGTCCAGAAACAGCCGGGGTTGAAACTGTAGAAACCAGTTCCTTCATTTTAATATAAAAACGATGCTACATTTTATCTTTGAGACCCTCAGGATGACAAATCAGAGCAAGATTACTGAATGTAAGTACATTTTTTATGTTCAGAGGTGAATGTGTCAAATCATTTGCCATTATAAAAGTTTCTTGTTTTTTTGCACTCTCCTCAAACAATAGCAATGTTATGTTTTCACTGTAATAGCCACTGTAAATTGGACAGTGCAGTTAGATTAACAATAATTTCAGCTTTCTGCACATATAAGACATGCCTATTTCCTGGAAAGTTGTCTGTTACTTACAAGGTCATCCTAGTCACATTCGTGCACGTTAGCGACAAACGTCCCGGTATAGAGACACCTTATAACCTGTTTAAAGATCTTAAGCACATCGGCTACGGAGAGCGTGATCACATTCTTCTGGAACAGCTAGTGCTCTCATGCATGGTTCAGTGTTGCTTGTTTCAAAGCAAGGATAGTAGAAGGAATATATCTCGTCTGGTAGGCTCTCATCACTAGGCAGCTCATGGCTGGGTTTCCCTATGTAATCCGTGATGGTTTGCAAGTCCTGCCACATCCGACGAGCATCAGATCCGGTGTAGTAGAATTCGATCTTAGTCTTGTACTAATGCTTTAACTGTTTGATGGTTCGTTTGGGGGTGTAGCGGGATTTCTTGCAAGCGTCCAGATTACTGTCCCGCTCCTTGAAAGCGGCAGCTCTAGCCTTTAGCTCAGTGCTGATGTTGCCTGTAATCCATGGCTTCTGATTGGGATGTGTAGTGTACAGTGCCTTCGGAAGGTATTCAGACCCCTTGACTTTTTCCACATTTTGTTGCTCTACAGCTTTATTCAAAAATTCAGTCAATCAATCTACATGCAATACTCCATAATGACAAAACAAAGACAGTTTTTTAGAAATGTTACGGTGCGTGAATGAGGACCCAAAAGCGAATCAACTTAAACAGAGCTTCTTTAATTACCAAACATAGGTAGGCTCAGATGGACCGGCAGATTCCGACAGGACAGGACAAGGTTACAGCAAACATGACGACAGTCTGGTTCAGGCATGAATGACACAAACAAACAAGAATCCGACAAGGACAGGAGCAGAAACAGAGAGAGATATTGGGACCTAATCAGAGGGAAAAAAGGGAACAGGTGGGGAACGGGGTGAATGGGTAGTTAGAGGAGACAAGGGACAGCTGGGGGAAAGCGGGGGAGAAAAGGTAACCTAACACGACCAGCAGAGGGAGACAGGGTGAAGGGAAAGGACAGAGACAAGACAACATGACAGTACATGACAGTACCCCCCCACTCACCGAGCGCCTCCTGGCGCACTCGAGGAGGAAACCTGGCGGCAACGGAGGAAATCATCAATCAGCGCACGGTCCAGCACGTCCCGAGAGGGAACCCAACTCCTCTCCTCAGGACCGTACCCCTCCCAGTCAACTAGGTACTGATGACCACGGCCCCGAGGACGCATGTCCAAGATTTTACGGACCCTGTAGATAGGTGCGCCCTCGACAAGGATGGGGGGGGGGGGGGGGGGGGGGAAGACGAGCGGGGGCGCGAAGAACGGGCTTAACACAGGAGACATGGAAGACCGGGTGGACGCGACGAAGATATCGCGGAAGAAGAAGTCGCACTGCGACAGGATTAATGACCTGAGAGATACGGAATGGACCAATGAACCGCGGGGTCAACTTGCGAGAAGCCGTCTTAAGGGGAAGGTTCTGAGTGGAGAGCCAAATTTTCTGACCGCGACAATATCTAGGGCTCTTAGTTCTACGCTTATTAGCAGCTCTCACAGTCTGCGCCCTATAACGGCAAAGTGCAGACCTGACCCTCTTCCAGGTGCGCTCGCAACGTTGGACAAAAGCCTGAGCGGAGGGGACGCTGGACTCGGCGAACTGAGATGAGAACAACGGAGGCTGGTACCCGAGGCTACTCTGAAAAGGAGATAGCCCGGTCGCAGACGAAGGAAGCGAGTTGTGGGCGTATTCTGCCCAGGGGAGCTGTTCTGACCAAGACGCAGGGTTGCGAAAAGAAAGACTGCGTAAGATGCGACCAATAGTCTGATTGGCCCGTTCTGCTTGACCGTTAGACTGGGGGTGAAAGCCGGAAGAGAGACTGACGGAAGCCCCAATCAAACGGCAAAACTCCCTCCAAAATTGAGACGTGAATTGCGGACCTCTGTCCGAAACGACGTCTGACGGAAGGCCATGAATTCTGAAAACATTCTCGATGATGATTTGTGCCGTCTCTTTAGCAGAAGGAAGCTTAGCAAGGGGAATGAAATGAGCCGCCTTAGAGAACCTATCGACAACCGTAAGAATAACAGTCCTCCCCGCTGACGAAGGCAGTCCGGTGACAAAATCTAAGGCGATGTGAGACCACGGTCGAGAGGGAATAGGAAGCGGCCTGAGACGGCCGGCAGGAGGAGAGTTACCGGACTTAGTCTGCGCGCAGACCGAACAAGCAGCCACGAAACGACGCGTGTCATGCTCCCGGGTGGGCCACCAGAAACGCTGGCGAATGGAAGCAAGCGTACCCCGAACGCCAGGGTGGCCGGCTAACTTGGCAGAGTGAGCCCACTGAAGAACGGCCAGACGAGTAGGAACGGGAACGAAAAGAAGGTTCCTAGGACAAGCGCGCGGCGACGGAGTCTGAGTGAGTGCTTGCTTTACCTGCCTCTCAATTCCCCAGACAGTCAACCCGACAACACGCCCCTCAGGGAGAATCCCCTCGGGGTCAGTGGAGGCTACTGAAGAACTGAAGAGACGAGACAAAGCATCAGGCTTGGTGTTCTTAGAGCCCGGACGATAAGAAATCACGAACTCGAAACGAGCGAAAAACAGCGCCCAACGCGCCTGACGCGCATTAAGTCGTTTGGCAGAACGGATGTACTCAAGGTTCCTATGGTCAGTCCAAACGACAAAAGGAACGGTCGCCCCCTCCAACCACTGTCGCCATTCGCCTAGGGCTAACCGGATGGCGAGCAGTTCGCGGTTACCCACATCATAGTTACGTTCCGACGGCGACAGGCGATGAGAAAAATACGCGCATGGGTGGACCTTGTCGTCAGAGAGGGAGCGCTGAGAAAGGATGGCTCCCACTCCCACCTCTGACGCGTCAACCTCGACAACGAACTGTCTAGAGACGTCAGGTGTAACAAGGATAGGAGCGGATGTAAAACGATTCTTGAGGAGATCAAAAGCTCCCTGGGCGGAAACGGACCACTTAAAGCACGTCTTGACAGAAGTAAGGGCTGTGAGAGGAGCTGCCACCTGACCGAAATTACGGATGAAACGACGATAGAAGTTCGCGAAGCCGAGAAAGCGCTGCAGCTCGACGCGTGACTTAGGGACGGGCCAATCAATGACAGCTTGGACCTTAGCGGGATCCATCTTAATGCCTTCAGCGGAAATAACAGAACCGAGAAATGTGACGGAGGAGGCATGAAAAGTGCACTTCTCAGCCTTCACAAAAAGACAATTCTCTAAAAGGCGCTGGAGGACACGTCGAACGTGCTGAACATGAATCTGGAGTGACGGTGAAAAAATCAGGATATCGTCAAGGTAAACGAAAACAAAGATGTTCAGCATGTCTCTCAGGACATCATTGACTAATGCCTGAAAGACAGCTGGAGCGTTAGCGAGGCCGAAAGGAAGAACCCGGTATTCAAAGTGCCCTAACGGAGTGTTAAACGCCGTCTTCCACTCGTCCCCCTCCCTGATGCGCACGAGATGGTAAGCGTTACGAAGGTCCAACTTAGTGAAAAACCTGGCTCCCTGCAGGATCTCGAAGGCTGAAGACATAAGAGGAAGCGGATAACGATTCTTCACTGTTATGTCATTCAGCCCTCGATAATCTATGCAGGGGCGCAGAGACCCGTCCTTCTTCTTGACAAAAAAAAACCCCGCTCCGGCGGGAGAGGAGGAGGGGACTATGGTACCGGCGTCAAGAGCTACAGACAAATAATCCTCGAGAGCCTTACGTTCGGGAGCCGACAGAGAGTATAGTCTACCCCGGGGGGGGGTGGTTCCCGGAAGGAGATCAATACTACAATCATACGACCGGTGTGGAGGAAGAGAGGTGGCCCTGGACCGACTGAACACCGTGCGCAGATCGTGATATTCCTCCGGCACCCCTGTCAAATCACCAGGCTCCTCCTGTGAAGAAGAGACAGAGGAAACAGGAGGGATAGCAGACATTAAACATTTCACATGACAAGAGACGTTCCAGGAGAGGATAGAATTACTAGACCAATTAATGGAAGGATTATGACAAACTAGCCAGGGATGGCCCAAAACAACAGGTGTAAAAGGTGAACGAAAAATTAAAAAAGAAATGGTTTCACTATGATTACCAGAAACAGTGAGGGTTAAAGGTAGCGTCTCACGCTGAATCCTGGGGAGAGGACTACCATCCAGGGCGAACAAGGCCGTGGGCTCCTTTAACTGTCTGAGAGGAATGTCATGTTCCCGAGCCCAGGTCTCGTCCATAAAACAGCCCTCCGCCCCAGAGTCTATTAAGGCACTGCAGGAAGCTGACGAACCGGTCCAGCGTAGATGGACCGACAAGGTAGTGCAGGATCTTGAAGGAGAGACAGGAGTAGTAGCGCTCACCAGTAGACCTCCGCTTACTGACGAGCTCTGGCCTTTTACTGGACATGAAGTGACAAAATGACCAGCGGAACCGCAATAGAGACAGAGGCGGTTGGTGATTCTCCGTTCCCTCTCCTCAGTCGAGATGCGGATACCTCCCAGCTGCATGGGCTCAGCACCCGAGCCGGCAGAGGAAGATGGTAGTGATGCGGAGAGGGAGGCGACGGAGAGCGCGAGCTCCTTTCCACGAGCTCGGTGACGAAGATCAACCCGTCGCTCAATGCGAATAGCGAGTTCAATCAAGGAATCCACGCTGGAAGGAACCTCCCGGGAGAGAATCTCATCCTTTACCTCTGCGCGGAAACCCTCCAGAAGACGAGCGAGCAAGGCCGGCTCGTTCCAGCCACTGGAGACAGCAAGAGTGCGAAACTCAATAGAGTAGTCTGTTATGGATCGATTGCCTTGACATAGGGAAGACAGGGCCCTGGAAGCCTCCTCCCCAAAAACAGATCGATCAAAAACCCGTATCATCTCCTCCTTAAAGTCTTGATACTGGTTAGTACACTCAGCCCTTGCCTCCCAGATTGCCGTGCCCCACTCACGAGCCCGTCCAATAAGGAGAGATATGACGTAGGCGACACGAGCAGTGCTCCTGGAGTAAGTGTTGGGCTGGAGAGAAAACACAATATCACACTGGGTGAGGAACGAGCGGCATTCAGTGGGCTCCCCAGAGTAACACGGCGGGTTATTGATTCTGGGCTCCGGAGATTCGAAAGCCCTGGAAGTGGCCGGTGGATCGAGGCGGAGATGGTGAACCTGTTCTGTGAGGTTGGAGACTTGGGTGGCCAGGGTCTCAACGGCATGTCGAGCAGCAGACAATTCCTGCTTGTGTCTGCCTAGCATCGCTCCCTGGATCTCGACGGCTGAGTGGAGAGGATCCGAAGTCGCTGGGTCCATTCTTGGTCGGATTCTTCTGTTACGGTGCGTGAATGAGGACCCAAAAGCGAATCAACTTAAACAGAGCTTCTTTAATTACCAAACATAGGTAGGCTCAGATGGACCGGCAGATTCCGACAGGACAGGACAAGGTTACAGCAAACATGACGACAGTCTGGTTCAGGCATGAATGACACAAACAAACAAGAATCCGACAAGGACAGGAGCAGAAACAGAGAGAGATATTGGGACCTAATCAGAGGGAAAAAAGGGAACAGGTGGGGAACGGGGTGAATGGGTAGTTAGAGGAGACAAGGGACAGCTGGGGGAAAGCGGGGGAGAAAAGGTAACCTAACACGACCAGCAGAGGGAGACAGGGTGAAGGGAAAGGACAGAGACAAGACAACATGACAGTACATGACAAGAAATGTTTGCTAATTTATAAAAATTAGAAAATGAAATATCACATTTACATACAGTGCCTTGCGAAAGTATTCGGCCCCCTTGAACTTTGCGACCTTTTGCCACATTTCAGGCTTCAAACATAAAGATATAAAACTGTATTTTTTTGTGAAGAATCAACAACAAGTTGGACACAATCATGAAGTGGAACGACATTTATTGGATATTTCAAACTTTTTTAACAAATCAAAAACTGAAAAATTGGGCGTGCAAAATTATTCAGCCCCTTTACTTTCAGTGCAGCAAACTCTCTCCAGGAGTTCAGTGAGGATCTCTAAATGATCCAATGTTGACCTAAATGACTAATGATGATAAATACAATTCACCTGTGTGTAATCAAGTCTCCGTATAAATGCACCTGCACTGTGATAGTCTCAGAGGTCTGTTAAAAGTGCAGAGAGCATCATGAAGAACAAGGAACACACCAGGCAGGTCCGAGATACTGTTGTGAAGAAGTTTAAAGCCGGATTTGGATACAAAAATATTTCCCAAGCTTTAAACATCCCAAGGAGCACTGTGCAAGCGATAATATTGAAATGGAAGGAGTATCAGACCACTGCAAATCTACCAAGACCTGGCCGTCCCTCTAAACTTTCAGCTCATACAAGGAGAAGACTGATCAGAGATGCAGCCAAGAGGCCCATGATCACTCTGGATGAACTGCAGAGATCTACAGCTGAGGTGGGAGACTCTGTCCATAGGACAACAATCAGTCGTATATTGCACAAATCTGGCCTTTATGGAAGCGTGGCAAGAAGAAAGCCATTTCTTAAAGATATCCATAAAAAGTGTTGTTTAAAGTTTGCCACAAGCCACCTGGGAGACACACCAAACATGTGGAGGAAGGTGCTCTGGTCAGATGAAACCAAAATTGAACTTTTTGGCAACAATACAAAACGTTATGTTTGGCGTAAAAGCAACACAGCTCATCACCATGAACACACCATCCCCACTGTCAAACATGGTGGTGGCAGCATCATGGTTTGGGCCTGCTTTTGTTCAGCAGGGACAGGGAAGATGGTTAAAATTGATGGGAAGATGGATGGAGCCAAATACAGGACCATTCTGGAAGAAAACCTGATGGAGTCTGCAAAAGACCTGAGACTGGGACGGAGATTTGTCTTCCAACAAGACAATGATCCAAAACATAAAGCAAAATCTACAATGGAATGGTTCAAAAATAAACATATCCAGGTGTTAGAATGGCCAAGTCAAAGTCCAGACCTGAATCCAATCGAGAATCTGTGGAAAGAACTGAAAACTGCTGTTCACAAATGCTCTCCATCCAACCTCACTGAGCTCGAGCTGTTTTGCAAGGAGGAATGGGAAAAAATGTCAGTCTCTCGATGTGCAAAACTGATAGAGACATACCCCAAGCGACTTACAGCTGTAATCGCAGCAAAAGGTGGCGCTACAAGGTATTAACTTAAGGGGGCTGAATAATTTTGCACGCCCAATTTTTCAGTTTTTGATTTGTTAAAAAAGTTTGAAATATCCAATAAATGTCGTTACACTTCATCTACCCTGTACTACCAGAAGAGGACTGGTCACTCCTCTGAGCCTGGGTTCCTCTCTATGTTTCTTGCTAGGTTCCTGCCTTCTGGGTAGTTTTTCCTAGCCACTGTGCTTCTGCATCTCCATTGCTTTCTCTTTGGGGGTTTAGGCAGGGTATCTGTAAGGCACTCTGTGACAAAGCTGATGTTAAAAGGGCTTTATAAAAACAAAACAAAGGTTTTTCTGATTATTAAATAAAAAATGTATATACTGAATTAGAGGTCGACCGATTAATCGGCATGGCCGGCATGGCCGATTATATTATGGCCGATTATATTGCACTCCACAAGGAAAATGTGTGGCAGACTGACCACCTGTTACGCGAGTGCAGCAAGAGGCCAAGGTAAGTTGCTAGCTAGAATTAAACTTATCTTATAAAAAACAATCTATCTTAACATAATCACTAGTTAACTACACATGGTTGATGATATTACTAGTTTTGCTAGCTTGTCCTGCGTTGCATATAATCAATGCAGTGCATGTTTATTTATCATCAAATCACAGCCTACTTCGCCAAACGGGTGGTGATTTAACAAGCGCATTCGTGAAAAAAAGCACTGTCGTTGCTCCAACGTGTACCTAACCATAAACAACAATGCCTTTCTTAACATCAATACACAAGTATATATTTTTAAACATTAATATTTAGTTAATATTGCCTGCTAACATGAATTTATTTTAACTAGGGAAATTGTGTCACTTCTCTTGCGTTCTGTGCAGGCAGAGTCAGGGTATATGCAGCAATTTAGGCCACCTGGCTCGTTGCGAACTGTGTGAAGACCATTTCTTCCTAACAAGGACCGTAATTAATTTACCAGAATTTTACATAATTATGACATAACATTGAAGGAAGGGTAATGTAACATAAATATTTAGAGTTAGGGATGCCACCCGTTAGATAAAATACGGAACGGTTCCTTATTTCACTGAAAGAATAAACATTTTGTTTTCGAAATTAGAGTTTCCAGATTTGACCATATTAATGACCTAAGGCTCACATTTCTGTGTGTTTATAATATTATAATTAAGTCTACTATTTGATAGAGCAGTCTGACTGAACGGTGGTAGGCAGCAGCAGGCTCGTAAGCATTCATTCAAAAAGTACTTTCCTGCATTTGCCAGCAGCTCTTCGCTGTTCTTCAAGCATTGTGCTGTTTATCACTTCAAGCCTATCAACTCCCGAGATTAGGCTGGCAATACTAAAGTGCCTATAAGAACATCCAATAGTCAAAGGTATATGAAATAGAAATGGTATAGAGAGAAATAGTCCTATAATTCCTCTAATAACTATAACTGAAAACTTCTTAACTGGGAATATTGAAGACTCATGTTAAAAGGAACCACCAGTTTTCATATGTTCTCATGTTCTGAGCAAGGAACTTAAACGTTAGCTTTTTTACATGGCACGTATTGCACTTTTACTTTCTTCTCCAACACTTTTTGCATTATGTAAACCAAATTGAACATGTTTCATTATTTATTTGAGACTAAATCGATTTTATTTATGTAAGTGTTCATTCAGTATCCTTGTAATTGTCATAATTACTAATATATATATAAAAATTGTCTGATTAATCGGTATTGTTTTTTATGGTCCTGTTGGAGTTTGTTTCCTTGTTCCTTGTCAATCATTGGCTCATTGGTGAAATTAGCAATAACATGACGATATCTTTAATTAAATCATTCAAAAACCTTTATTAATGCAATTGCAGACAGAAGTTGACAACAGGAACATAACATGTTTCCCAGTGTGTTCTGCAAAATTGAAAAGGTCTCAAGTTGCTTTTATTAAACCCGAAGTCCAGCCTTAGTGATGTCACTGCCTACGTCATTACCTTTTACTCATGAGACCATCTAAAAGCTTAGTAGTAAATGTCCAAGTTGATTTATAGTGGAAACCTGACTAGTCTTATCTCCTACACTCCCCTGCAGAGTTCTGTCTCAGTCACACATTTCTCAGAGGGGTCTCTTTATAAAAGGCAGAAAGAGAGAACTAGAAAACAAATCTGGAACAATATTAAAACATGTACTGTACAGTGGGGCAAAAAAGTATTTAGTCAGCCACCAGTTGTGCAAGTTCGACCCACTTAAAAAGATGAGAGAGGCCTGTAATTTTCATCATAGGTACACTTCAACTATGACAGACAAAATTAGAAAAACAAATCCAGTAAATCGCATTGTAGGATTTTTAGTGAATTTATTTGCAAATTATGGTGGAAAATAAGTATTTGGTCAATAACAAAAGTTTATCTCAATACTTTGTTATATACCCTTTGTTGGCAACGACAGAGGTCAAACGTTTTCTGTAAGTCTTCACAAGGTTTTCACACACTGTTGCTGGTATTTTGGCCCATTCTTGCATGCAGATCTCCTCTAGAGCAGTGATGTTTTGGGGCTGCTGCTGGGCAACTTGGTCGCAAATGGGTCTTCCATATGGACAATGACCCCAAGCATACTTCCAAAGTTGTGGCAAAATGGCTTAAGGACAACAAAGTCAAGGTATTGGAGTGGCCATCACAAAGCCCTGAACTCAAACCTATAGAAAATGTGTGAGCAGAACTGAAGAAGTGCGTGTGAGCAAGGAGGCCTACAAACCTGACTCAGTTACACCAGCTCTGTCAGGAGGAATGGGCCAAAATTTTCCCAACTTATTGTGGGAAGCTTGTGGAAGCCTACCCGAAACATTTGACCCAAGTTAAACATTTGAAAGGCAATGCTACCAAATACTAATTGAGTGTATGTAAACTTCTGACCCACTGGGAATGTGATGAAAGAAATAAAAATAAAATCATTCTCTCTACTATTATTCTGACATTTCACATTCTTAAAATAAAGGTGGGATCCTAACTGACCTAAGACAGGGAATTTTTACTAGGATTAAATGTCAGGAATTGTGAAAAACTGAGTTTAAATGTATTTGTCTAAGGTGTATGTAAACTTCCGAATTCAACTGTAGCTAGCTAGCCACCTAGCTAGATTTCTTTGCTGACAAATGTTAGGACTGTTGCTGATCTTTTTACGGAGTTGCATTTGGAAGGTTGTGCCCGTTGGGTGTAGAGTATTGCAGTCTCCGAGTACTATTGTAAAGGTTATCCATGACTTGTTGTGACGGATACAAATTCTAGGAGTTATTCATTGTTAGCTACAGGAATGAAACATTTTAAATGGCCGCTAAAAGAAAACACGCCACAATTAATTGTTTTTTCCTTTTAAAGGGAAGTGGTATGGCAGACTTTTCAAATCGCGTTCATTTGATTGGTATTTTTTAACCGTCACACACTGACTTCTGGTTTTGTTCGTTTGATTGGATTATTTACTTTCAATCACCACTCCCTCCCTTCTATTTACATGCATTTGATTGGCTGAAGAGTTTGTGCTCATGAACGAACACTTCCTTTCTCATCAAAACAGAAACTGAGATATACATTAAGTGCATTGCTCCAGCAGGCGGGAAAAGAAGTGAGACATCTCACGGGCAAAACATTTCCTGGTTCATATACAAGTAGACCAAACCCAGATGCTATCAGATTGGTGTCTATGGGAGAGCCACCCCATAAGTAGACCGGAACTGTGGCAAATGTATTTTAATTATAAACGTCCTGAGTAGACGTCTTCATTTATCCAGCAACTTTGTCAACCAGTCTTTTTAGCTTGGCCTTTAACCAGTTTTCACTAGTTGGTCTAAATTTAAGTTTAGGGTTAGGCATAAGGTTAGCAGTGTGGTTAAGGTTGAAATTAGGTACAGTGCCTTGTGAAAGTATTCGGCCCCCTTGAACTTTGCGACCTTTTGCCACATTTCAGGCTTCAAACATAAAGATATAAACTGTATTTTTTTGTGAAGAATCAACAACAAGTGGGACACAATCATGAAGTGGAACGATATTTATTGGATATTTCAAACTTTTTTAACAAATCAAAAACTGAAATATTGGGCGTGCAAAATTATTCAGCCCCTTTACTTTCAGTGCAGCAAACTCTCTTCAGAAGTTCAGTGAGGATCTCTGAATGATCCAATGTTGACCTAAATGACTAATGATGATAAATACAATCCACCTGTGTGTAATCAAGTCTCCGTATAAATGCACCTGCACTGTGATAGTCTCAGAGGTCTGTTAAAAGCGCAGAGAGCATCATGAAGAACAAGGAACACACCAGGCAGGTCCGAGATACTGTTGTGAAGAAGTTTAAAGCCGGATTTGGATACAAAAATATTTCCCAAGCTTTAAACATCCCAAGGAGCACTGTGCAAGCGATAATATTGAAATGGAAGGAGTATCAGACCACTGCAAATCTACCAAGACCTGGCCGTCCCTCTAAACTTTCAGCTCATACAAGGAGAAGACTGATCAGAGATGCATCCAAGAGGCCCATGATCACTCTGGATGAACTGCTGAGATCTACAGCTGAGGTGGGAGACTCTGTCCATAGGACAACAATCAGTCGTATATTGCACAAATCTGGCCTTTATGGAAGAAGAAAGCATTTTCTTAAAGATATCCATAAAAAGTGTTGTTTAAAGTTTGCCACAAGCCACCTGGGAGACACACCAAACATGTGGAAGAAGGTGCTCTGGTCAGATGAAACCAAAATTGAACTTTTTGGCAAAAATGCAAAACGTTATGTTTGGCGTAAAAGCAACACAGCTGAACACACCATCCCCACTGTCAAACATGGTGGTGGCAGCATCATGGTTTGGGCCTGCTTTTCTTCAGCAGGGACAGGGAAGATGGTTAAAATTGATGGGAAGATGGATGGAGCCAAATACAGGACCATTCTGGAAGGAAACCTGATGGAGTCTGCAAAAGACCTGAGACTGGGACGGAGATTTGTCTTCCAACAAGACAATGATCCAAAACATAAAGCAAAATCTACAATGGAATGGTTCAAAAATAAACATATCTAGGTGTTAGAATGGCCAAGTCAAAGTCCAGACCTGAATCCAATCGAGAATCTGTGGAAAGAACTGAAAACTGCTGTTCACAAATGCTCTCCATCCAACCTCACTGAGCTCGAGCTGTTTTGCAAGGAGGAATGGGAAAAAATGTCAGTCTCTCGATGTGCAAAACTGATAGAGACATACCCCAAGCGACTTACAGCTGTAATCGCAGCAAAAGGTGGCGCTACAAAGTATTAACTTAAGGGGGCTGAATAATTTTGCACGCCCAATTTTTCAGTTTTTGATTTGTTAAAAAAGTTTGAAATATCCAATAAATGTTGTTCCACTTCATGATTGTGTCCCACTTGTTGTTGATTCTTCACAAAAAAATACAGTTTTATATCTTTATGTTTGAAGCCTGAAATGTGGCAAAAGGTCGCAAAGTTCAAGGGGGCCGAATACTTTCGCAAGGCACTGTAAGGGTTAGGTTTTAAATTTTGATTTTAGGAAGATAAATTGCAGAAATAAGCAAGGTTAAGCCATAATTTTTACTTTGTGGATGTGGTAGCTAGTGACAACCCCATTTAATCAATGATGCCTTTGTGTTTTATGTTCTTTGATAACATTTGGTCTCTTTTACTGCTGTGCTTGTTTTTTAATTTTATTGTTATAAGTGTGTTGCTATTTTAAATGCACTTCAAATAAAGATTTGAATTTAAGTTTGATTTGATATTGACTCATTAATTGATGATGCATGAATATAGACTCCATTAACGTTATAGTCTGTAATTATTATTTTAAATTCTGTAGGTTATAGGCCTACTAAATAAATGTTTGGGGTAGATTACATGCAGAGTTGAGGTTCTACTTCTTATCATTAAAGATTTTATTAATTACATCTACACACTCGGAAACAGACCATTTTACGCCGTGGTAGTAGTTTGTTGAACGAGACTCGTTTCATGATAACCCTGCCTCAGACATGAAGATGTTTAAGCTCCCAGAGCCATTGCCAAGGTCTTTAGCTCAGTGGGCTTTAGCTCATTAGCTCAGTGGGCTAACCCTGTCTCGAGGCATGCAGACGACCTGGGTTCAATATTGGTTGGTTGCATATGGTTAGTGTTTTTCACAGAAATATAGATTTCTAGGAATTCAGGCAGAACCCCATGGCTTATTTCTATGAAAAATTCCAACGGATCACTTTAATTTCAAAAGGATTTGTTTCGCTAAAATGTCAGATCAGACCATATTTGAGTCAGGGTGTTCAAGCCCTGTTAAATCCATGTCTCACTAGTCAGAGCCTGTCATTATTATCACCTGTAATAACGGTATCAGCATAGCAGTAGGAAGGCCTATTGTGACAGTAGGTTATGTGATTTGACATCCTTTCCCTTAAATATTACTGGACCATGACACATTGTAGCTCATTTTGGGATACATCTGTGGATGAGTCATGTAGCGAACATAATATCACCTATATTGATTCTATTATAGGAAGATATGTACTCATATATTTTTCCCTAATTACGCAAATATAAGAATATACACATTCTTGTGGCATTATGTATATATGTATGTATATATTTTGTGTTATTGTATGTTATTATTGTATTCACAGTGGCTCATATTTGTTCTGGAAATGATCACTACTCATTTTATAGACTATCAGAAAGCCATTTGTGGTGTTTTGTTTAAGTAGATATAGTTCAGTAATGTGCCAAAATGAAATACAATGCAGTAGTATTAAATTCAAGCAAACAGCATTTTAACGCAGTTCATTAATATGTAAATCCTAGCCAGACAGTAATCTTGCCCGTTTTTTTTTTTTTTATTGCTGTTGATTTCATTCTTGGCCCGGGGCGCACAGTGTTTCTTCTCGGGGAAAGGACATCCATTTCCTGAGTGCACACAGCACACACACAACCAAACCTTTTGGCAGAATATGCATTTTTGCACATCCCAATATCAGTTCTCCTGTCAAGTCCCAATAACACCAGACGCCCCGGGGCTATTTATATGCCAAAACTACCATTTGCATCAAAAAGCCAGTTGGCAAGCACCCGGCGTCGTTCATACAACACAACCGGGGCATTTTGGAAATATTTCCTCACGGTCTCGACACTGCATTTTTTTAGTGGGCTGGGCTGGAGGAGTAACCGGCTGGGTAACCTTGTGTCTGTCCCGAAGTGAAGGTTATCTCTGTAGAGGCAGAGCTGTTACCACTGTATACTGCGCCCGCGTATCGGCATCTGTCTATCACACTGGTGTTATGAAGACAGCTATCGTCAGTTGGCATTTCCGTCTGTGTTAAAGTGATGATGAAGCATTCTCACACAACCCACTGTGGCCACATTTCTGCGTGCCGGCATATTGCATTGCAGCCGTTTCCTCACTTTACAGGCTAGGTGAACGAATATCTACAACAAGCTTATGAGCTATAACACTCCTATTTTGTCATGCAGGGCCATTTTCATTCTGCCTCAAAATGCTGAACCATTTTGAGGCAGATAGATAAACAACAGCCTCGGTGTTGAAAGGGAATCATGGGCCCAGCTGCTACCCTCTAGCTCTCAGTCTACTAGCACTGACCTGCTGTTGGCAACACATCCCCAAGACCCAGGGATTCTTATGTGTACTCTTCATCAAAGATGGAATTTCACATTAGTGTGGATGTCCTTGCAAGTAAGTGTAAAAGACACAGAAGGCACAGCCAGTAGCAGTCAATGTACTGCATAACATTTTGAAGTGGCGAAATATCTCTAGGGTTTCATTCTTTTTACACGTGTACCTGTATTTGGAAATCCTCGTTAATTAAACTTAGGAGATGTTTAATCCCAACGTGGCAGGGACGAGACAAGCTCTGTCGTCTAAGCCGCTGGGAAACCGCTTCCAAAGCCTCGAGTCGACTTCCCCAGCAATCAAGTTGTTTCTTTGTCTTCAAAGTATTGCAGTAGATCAAAGGGCCTGGAGAAGATTACGACACACACCCTTTCACTCCACTGAAAGGTGACATTTAGTGCTTCACCAGGAACAAAACATGAAACCGTGCAACGGCACAACAAGCAAAGCCTTTATCAAAGTGGGTAATGACACTATGACATTTTAGAAACTGCCGCGTCGCGCTTGTTTTCACTTCCCGAGGCCGACAATAAAAATGGCCTCTTCGACACTACATGATTCATTAATGGGCTTCTGGATTTAAAAAAAATGATCGGTCGACATTTTATTGGCACTCAGCAGGAATACAGTACCCACAGGTTGTGATCTCAGTCAATTAACCATGAAATATGGAGCCAAGCTGACGTCAGCAGGTGTGGGAGATTATCAGGGCGCTTACACCACTCACATCATTGTTTCGTGATGAAATGATGACCAACTGCATATTTGATCAAATTTGATTAGAATTAGATTTATTTTCAATGAAATTGGATTTGTGAAAATTTGATGAATGGCTATTACATTAGAAAGATGTATGACTTGATGAAATGGTCACGCTTCTTATTTACTTATGTCATAGGCCTAGATTCAAATGCAAATAATGTCAATCAGTGCCTAGTTTTGAAGAGCCATTTTCAGTTTAATAGATGGCACAAATTTGTCGGGCATGGTCTCTGCAAGGTGTCAAAGGTGTTCCACAGGGATTCTGGCCACAGTTTTGTCAAGTTGGCTGGAGGTGGATGATTCTTGATACACACGGGAAACTGTTGGGTGTGAAAAACTCAGCAGCGTTGCAGTTCCTGACATAAACCGGTGCACCTGGCACCTACTACCATACCTCGTACAAAGGCACTTCAAACTTTTGTTTTAAACTTTTGCTTCTAGTTTTAACCAATCAGATCAGCTCTGAAAAAGATCTTATGCAAAAAGATCTGATGTGATTGGTTAAAAGACCAATTAGTGAAAAGAATATCAAAATTGTGCAGCCTATCTAAGCGCAGGAACTGAATTCAGTGGTGGAAGAAATGTTTATTTATTGTGCTCAAATAAGTTGTACATTTGCTGGCCACATCACGTCAAGGCTCTTTGAGTATAAGACAATATGGACGGACATCAATATCAAGATGTGTTATTTCTCTCCTTGTTTTGAACATGAGTTTTGTTTTCCTCCAGATCGTAGTGTATGAGGGGTTTCCTAGCAACAGTGGATGTTTTCTCAATATAAGTTAAAAATAGGATATCAATTCATACACTGTATGAATGGTCTAAAGTTAAAGTAATGGATGTTCTTTTTAGTCTAATAATCAATGTCCACCAATATTCAGAGTCTCTCCAGGATGCAAGGCACTGTTGTTTGAAGGAGGAAACGCTTTTTTATTCAAACTCAATGGTACATGCCGGTTTCGTAATTGTAGTTCAAAATGGAACCATGTCTGCGACTCTGCTCCCTACAGTAGTTTATTGTGAGACATGCACATGGTCCCATCACCATGACCAACATGCCCTTTTGACTGTATTTGGAGTATGTCTCTTTCTCTCTCTTGCTCTCAGGCTCTCTCTCTCTTCACTGCCCCTCCCTTGTTTATGGCGTCTGGTCCAGACGACTTGTCCAAAGTGGCAGTTTGAGTGGGCCTGTTTTCTAACTGGTGAGTGTCTCGATGGCTTTTACTGTCCCTTTAAAACACATCAACAATGACACTTACTTAACAAGGATATTTGTAGCATAATGGCCACCACACAAGTACCACAGAGCTTTTGCTGTCGCAATTAAAGTGCAGTGTGTACAGCATAGGAAACATTGGCACGGGGGATGGGAAGATATGTCCCCCCAATATTCAGAACAGGTCAATTTATCCTCCCCAATATTTTTTTTCAAATCAATAATTGTCATTTGGACACTGCTCCTCCTCCGCTCAGCTATTCACGCCCCTCTCCCCCTTATTTCAGTGTGCTGCTCAGCAGCCTCAGCCAAACCAGCACTTACTTCACAGTCAGGCCGGCCTCATTCCATCTCAGATACACATGTATCTCTGGAATGGAATTCGCCCCTCTGATATGGTGCACCTCCCTCTTTTAGTGACCATTAATTAAACTGGCCCGACGAAACAAACTAGTTTAATAGAGTAATACATTCAAATCTTGAAAGAATCATTTAGTGTTTGCTAAATGTGATTGCTGAACAACTCACTGCAAATGTGTCCTTTAAAGTAAACTTCCTAGGTTAACCAGTAACATAGGACATTGTCCACTCTCTCTGTCTGGCTCACTGTGTGTGTCCTTATCTGCTGTGATTGGGTGCGATAGAGGAAAGCAACTGTAAGGAGAGAGGTGTCAGTGCAGGCAGGGGCAGCGGCAGGGTTGGTGTAGAGGTGAGTGAGAGGAGACTTATTCTCAAAAAGTGGAAATAAAAAGTAGACTCAAAAGAGTCCCTTTCAGGGTGTATATTGTACTGATGTTTGAAGGTGGCAAAATGGCTGTATGTGATGATCAACCTTTCCATAACATCAGTCACTTATCTACAAAATCATTTTATTTTATTAAAAAAATAAATAATTACCCCCTTTTTTCTCCACAGTTTCGTGGTATCCAATTATTAGTAGCTACTATCTTGTCTCATCGCTACAACTCCCGTACGGGCTCGGGAGAGACCAAGGTCGAAAGTCATGCGTCCTCCGATACACAACCCAACCAAGCCGCACTGCTTCTTAAAACAGCGCGCATCCAACCCGGAAGCCAGCCGCACCAATGTGTCGGAGGAAACACTGTGCACCTGGCAACCTTGGTTAGCGTGCACTGCGCCCGGCCCGCCACAGGAGTCGCTGGTGCGTGATAAGACAAGGATATCCCTACCGGCCAAACCCTCCCTAACCCGGACGACGCTAGGCCAATTGTGCGTCACCCCACTGACCTCCCGGTCACGGGCCGGTTACGACAGAGCCTGGGCGTGAACCCAGAGTCTCTGGTGGCACAGCTGGCGCCAAATCCATTTTTTTTGTATCATTATAATACGACTCTGAGAGGCATAATAGGTCATGTCATACTGTGTAGAATTGTAGTAAATGTGTTTTAGAATGTCCTTTTAAAATATCTACACCACAATATTGCCTTTGGTGTAGAGAACCCATTCGTCATAGGAAGGCTCTTAGCCTCTCTGTCTGAATTTGTTGCGGAAATAATACATGACAAGCATTGTTGCGTTGGATTTTTGTTGATGTGCTTTTCAAATGAACTCCTACTGTAAGTTACCTCTTAAGTGAGGCCGTTTGTGGTTTCAAGAGGGTGCTCAGTGGAGGTTTTCATACCGTTATATAACCGGCATACCAGCATCCCTCCACTGTGCACTCTAGTACAGGCCTACGCTCATGTGTAGGCCCAGCTGTTTTTTTACACACACCTGTCACTGTGTCTGAATGACTGCTTGAATGACACATTTTCTGGACATGATATCATCTCACCAGAGGCAAAGGTCAATAGCCATGCGCCCTCCAAAACACAACCCTGGGACAAGGGCATCCCGGCCGGCCAAACCCTCCCCTAACTCGGATGATGCTGGGCCAATTGTGCACCACCTCATGGGTCTCCAGGTTGGCTGTGACACAGCATGGGATGGAACCCAGGTCTGTAGTGTCGCCTTTAGCACTGTGATATAGTGCCTTAGACCGCTGCGCCACTCAGGAGGCCACCAATTGTCATACTTGAAAAGGTATTTGGTTTTAAATATACTTAAGTATCAAAATTAAATGTAATTGTGAAAACATACTTAAGTATCAAGAGTAAAAGTATAAAGGATTTCAAATTCCTAATAAATTCCTGCTATGCATTCAAAATATAACGGGTACTTTTCGATTATTTCACCCATTTTCCATCCAGCAAGACAGTAGATGGAGAAAATCTTTAAATAAGAACAAATATGGACAGCATAATGCAACATTTGATATGCACTCCTCAAACAAGCTGCCAAGCAGAAGGAGATAAACGTGGTTGGGGTGGTGCTACTCTTTAAACATCCCTCAAGCGCAGAGATGCAGAAGAAAAGCTCAGCAAAGATTAATGGAATTATCCCTCATATGTTTTAAGGTTTATTTTCATAGTGATTAGGGCTCTGTTGATGCTAGAGGATCTTCGGGATATAACTCACCGAGCTATAGAGTGGGAGGGGATTAACACTTTATGTGCCTATTTATGTTTGTGTTTCAGATGCTGTATACTGGAGTCCTCAACCTTTAGATTGCACATTTATGACAATATAAGACTCTTATCCTGTTTTCAAAAAGAAACAAAAAGAAGTAGAAAAACTGAAAATCTATGTACAGAATGTTCATGAAAAGTCGTTCACAATGAAAGAGCTTTAGAATGAAGAATTTGTTGTTCTCCAGCTCTTGCCGTTGTTCAGCACCCACCCAGGGCGTCGCAGTCTGTGAAACCCAAACCGGGTCAGCTACAAACTAATAGTAAAGGTGAGACTCGAAAGAACACGACAGTGTCAGTTGTTTGGCTCTACGACATCCACAAGCTTTACGGCAGTCGTCTGAACTCTCTGTCACAGATGTCCTCAATATCGAAAGGGGAGACGCGAACACAATCTTCAGGGGAGAACTCCATAGGTAACCCAGTACCAGGCTATAAAAATGACAAAAACATAATACACATCATAATTTCTTAAATCTCTCAGACATTCAAAACCTTATTTCTTATGATATATTTACTGATTGTCTGAATCTCTGACAAATTAAGCTAATTGATTGCACCCAAATTGGCCATTTTAATTTGGATGATTCATATAATATTCAATAACGATAGTACATCACATCCAAGTAAGACATGAGGAATCCAAAGAAGTGGTCAAAAGCCATTAGTGCTGAGTGATTAGTGCTTTTTGAGGTCGGTTCGGTTTCTTTTTGATTTTTAAAAAATAATCACGGTTTTCTATTTTGTTTTTCATGACATTTTTTTTAACATGAAATGCACTACGCATTATGTGGGTTGAATGCTTTAACAACACAGAATAAAATAATTAGTCCCATCATGGTAGTAATAAGTCTCATCATGGTCCCATCATGGCAGTGACTGCTCATTACTACTTATTACTTATTAACCAACAAAAAAGTTCGCTTGTTGTGTATATTACATTTGCTTTATTTGATGACTTTATTATTTCATTACAAGTCATCATCTCTACAGAGCTGCTGCCTATGCTGTCTGGGACAAAATAACAATTGTAGTAGTTCTTCTAAGTAAATAAGACATACTTGTCATGTATTGTCATGTTGTGTCTTTCTGTCCTTTCCTTTCACCCTGTCTCCCTCTGCTGGTCGTATTAGGTTACCTTTTCTCCCCCGCTTTCCCCCAGCTGTTCCTTGTCTCCTCCTAACTACCCATTCACCCCGTTTCCCACCTGTTCCCTTTTTCCCTCTGATTAGGTCCCTATATCTCTCTCTGTTTTTGTTCCTGTCCTTGTCGGATTCTTGTTTGTTGTGTTTCATGCCTGAGCCAGACTATCGTCATGTTTGCTGTAACCTTGTCCTGCCCTGTCGGAATCTGCCGGTCTATCTGAGCCTACCTATGTTTGGTTATTAAAGAAGCTCTGTTTAAGTTAGTTCGCTTTTGGGTCCTCATTCACTCACCGTAACAGAAGAATCCGACCAAGAATGGACCCAGCGACTTCGGATCCTCTCCACTCAGCCGTCGAGATCCAGGGAGCGATGCTAGGCAGACACGAGCAGGAATTGTCTGCTGCTCGACATGCCGTTGAGACCCTGGCCACCCAAGTCTCCAACCTCACAGAACAGGTTCACCATCTCCGCCTCGATCCACCGGCCACTTCCAGGGCTTTCGAATCTCCGGAGCCCAGAATCAATAACCCGCCGTGTTACTCTGGGGAGCCCACTGAATGCCGCTCGTTCCTCACCCAGTGTGATATTGTGTTTTCTCTCCAGCCCAACACTTACTCCAGGAGCACTGCTCGTGTCGCCTACGTCATATCTCTCCTTATTGGACGGGCTCGTGAGTGGGGCACGGCAATCTGGGAGGCAAGGGCTGAGTGTACTAACCAGTATCAGGACTTTAAGGAGGAGATGATACGGGTTTTTGATCGATCTGTTTTTGGGGAGGAGGCTTCCAGGGCCCTGTCTTCCCTATGTCAAGGTAATCGATCCATAACAGACTACTCTATTGAGTTTCGCACTCTTGCTGCCTCCAGTGGCTGGAACGAGCCGGCTTTGCTCGCTCGTTTTCTGGAGGGTCTCCGCGCAGAGGTAAAGGATGAGATTCTCTCCCGGGAGGTTCCTTCCAGCGTGGATTCCCTGATTGAACTCGCTATTCGCATTGAGCGACGGGTTGATCTTCGTCACCGAGCTCGTGGAAAGGAGCTCGCGTTCTCCGTTGCCCCCCTCTCCGTATCACTACCATCTTCCTCTGCCGGCTCGGGAGCTGAGCCTATGCAGCTGGGAGGTATCCGCATCTCGACTAAGGAGAGGGAACGGAGAATCACCAACCGCCTCTGTCTCTATTGCGGTTCTGCTGGTCATTTTGTCACTTCATGTCCAGTAAAAGCCAGAGCTCATCAGTAAGCGGAGGGCTACTGGTGAGCGCTACTACTCCTGTCTCTCCTTCAAGATCCTGCACTACCTTGTCGGTCCATCTACGCTGGACCGGTTCGTCAGCTTCCTGCAGTGCCTTAATAGACTCTGGGGCGGAGGGCTGTTTTATGGACGAGACCTGGGCTCGGGAACATGACATTCCTCTCAGACAGTTAAGGGAGTCCACGGCCTTGTTCGCCCTGGATGGTAGTCCTCTCCCCAGGATTCAGCGTGAGACGCTACCTTTAACCCTCACTGTTTCTGGTAATCATAGCGAAACCATTTCTTTTTTGATTTTTCGTTCACCTTTTACACCTGTTGTTTTGGGCCATCCCTGGCTAGTTTGTCATAATCCTTCCATTAATTGGTCTAGTAATTCTATCCTCTCCTGGAACGTCTCTTGTCATGTGAAATGTTTAATGTCTGCTATCCCTCCTGTTTCCTCTGTCTCTTCTTCACAGGAGGAATATCACGATCTGCGCACGGTGTTCAGTCGGTCCAGGGCCACCTCTCTTCCTCCACACCGGTCGTATGATTGTAGTATTGATCTCCTTCCGGGAACCACTCCCCCCCGGGGTAGACTATACTCTCTGTCGGCTCCCGAACGTAAGGCTCTCGAGGATTATTTGTCTGTAGCTCTTGACGCCGGTACCATAGTCCCCTCCTCCTCTCCCGCCGGAGCGGGGTTTTTTTTTGTCAAGAAGAAGGACGGGTCTCTGCGCCCCTGCATAGATTATCGAGGGCTGAATGACATAACAGTTAAGAATCGTTATCCGCTTCCTCTTATGTCTTCAGCCTTCGAGATCCTGCAGGGAGCCAGGTTTTTCACTAAGTTGGACCTTCGTAACGCTTACCATCTCGTGCGCATCAGGGAGGGGGACGAGTGGAAGACGGCGTTTAACACTCCGTTAGGGCACTTTGAATACCGGGTTCTTCCTTTCGGCCTCGCTAACGCTCCAGCTGTCTTTCAGGCATTAGTCAATGATGTCCTGAGAGACATGCTGAACATCTTTGTTTTCGTTTACCTTGACGATATCCTGATTTTTTCACCGTCACTCCAGATTCATCTTCAGCACGTTCGACGTGTCCTCCAGCGCCTTTTAGAGAATTGTCTTTTTGTGAAGGCTGAGAAGTGCACTTTTCATGCCTCCTCCGTCACATTTCTCGGTTCTGTTATTTCCGCTGAAGGCATTAAGATGGATCCCGCTAGGTCCAAGCTGTCATTGATTGGCCCGCCCCTAAGTCACGCGTCGAGCTGCAGCGCTTTCTCGGCTTCGCGAACTTCTATCGTCGTTTCATCCGTAATTTCGGTCAGGTGGCAGCTCCTCTCACAGCCCTTACTT
This sequence comes from Oncorhynchus mykiss, assembly GCF_013265735.2. Lineage (NCBI taxonomy): Eukaryota > Metazoa > Chordata > Actinopteri > Salmoniformes > Salmonidae > Oncorhynchus > Oncorhynchus mykiss. The sequence continues at coordinate 72,773,239 of NC_048565.1, forward strand.
CTGTCTAGACGTGCTTTAAGTGGTCCGTTTCCGCCCAGGGAGCTTTTGATCTCCTCAAGAATCGTTTTACATCCGCTCCTATCCTTGTTACACCTGACGTCTCTAGACAGTTCGTTGTCGAGGTTGACGCGTCAGAGGTGGGCGTGGGAGCCATTCTTTCTCAGCGCTCCCTCTCTGACGACAAGGTCCACCCATGCGCGTATTTTTCTCATCGCCTGTCGCCGTCGGAACGTAACTATGATGTGGGAAACCGCGAACTGCTCGCCATCCGGTTAGCCCTAGGCGAATGGCGACAGTGGTTGGAGGGGGCGACCGTTCCTTTTGTCGTTTGGACTGACCATAGGAACCTTGAGTACATCCGTTCTGCCAAACGACTTAATGCGCGTCAGGCGCGTTGGGCGCTGTTTTTCGCTCGTTTCGAGTTCGTGATTTCTTATCGTCCGGGCTCTAAGAACACCAAGCCTGATGCTTTATCTCGTCTCTTCAGTTCTTCAGTAGCCTCCACTGACCCCGAGGGGATTCTCCCTGAGGGGCGTGTTGTCGGGTTGACTGTCTGGGGAATTGAGAGGCAGGTAAAGCAAGCGCTCACTCACACTCCGTCGCCGCGCGCTTGTCCTAGGAACCTTCTTTTCGTTCCCGTTCCTACTCGTCTGGCCGTTCTTCAGTGGGCTCACTCTGCCAAGTTAGCCGGCCACCCTGGCGTTCGGGGTACGCTTGCTTCCATTCGCCAGCGTTTTTGGTGGCCCACCCGGGAGCATGACACGCGTCGTTTCGTGGCTGCTTGTTCGGTCTGCGCGCAGACTAAGTCCGGTAACTCCCCTCCTGCCGGCCGTCTCAGGCCGCTTCCCATTCCCTCTCGACCGTGGTCTCACATCGCCTTAGATTTTGTCACCGGACTGCCTTCGTCAGCGGGGAAGACTGTTATTCTTACGGTTGTCGATAGGTTCTCTAAGGCGGCTCATTTCATTCCCCTTGCTAAGCTTCCTTCTGCTAAAGAGACGGCACAAATCATCATCGAGAATGTTTTCAGAATTCATGGCCTTCCGTCAGACGTCGTTTCGGACAGAGGTCCGCAATTCACGTCTCAATTTTGGAGGGAGTTTTGCCGTTTGATTGGGGCTTCCGTCAGTCTCTCTTCCGGCTTTCACCCCCAGTCTAACGGTCAAGCAGAACGGGCCAATCAGACTATTGGTCGCATCTTACGCAGTCTTTCTTTTCGCAACCCTGCGTCTTGGTCAGAACAGCTCCCCTGGGCAGAATACGCCCACAACTCGCTTCCTTCGTCTGCGACCGGGCTATCTCCTTTTCAGAGTAGCCTCGGGTACCAGCCTCCGCTGTTCTCATCTCAGTTCGCCGAGTCCAGCGTCCCCTCCGCTCAGGCTTTTGTCCAACGTTGCGAGCGCACCTGGAAGAGGGTCAGGTCTGCACTTTGCCGTTATAGGACGCAGACTGTGAGGGCTGCTAATAAGCGTAGAACTAAGAGTCCTAGATATTGTCGCGGTCAGAGAGTTTGGCTCTCCACTCAGAACCTTCCCCTTAAGACGGCTTCTCGCAAGTTGACCCCGCGGTTCATTGGTCCGTTCCGTATTTCTCGGGTCATTAATCCTGTCGCAGTTCGACTTCTTCTTCCGCGATACCTTCGTCGCGTCCACCCGGTCTTCCATGTCTCCTGTATTAAGCCCGTTCTTCGCGCCCCCGCTCGTCTTCCCCCCCCCCCCCCCCATCCTTGTCGAGGGCGCACCCATCTACAGGGTCCGCAGGATTTTGGACATGCGTCCTCGGGGCCGTGGTCACCAGTACCTCGTTGATTGGGAGGGGTACGGTCCTGAGGAGAGGAGTTGGGTTCCCTCTCGGGACGTGCTGGACCGTGCGCTGATCGAGGATTTCCTCCGTTGCCGCCAGGTTTCCTCCTCGAGTGCGCCAGGAGGCGCTCGGTGAGTGGGGGGGTACTGTCATGTATTGTCATGTTGTGTCTTTCTGTCCTTTCCTTTCACCCTGTCTCCCTCTGCTGGTCGTATTAGGTTACCTTTTCTCCCCCGCTTTCCCCCAGCTGTTCCTTGTCTCCTCCTAACTACCCATTCACCCCGTTTCCCACCTGTTCCCTTTTTCCCTCTGATTAGGTCCCTATATCTCTCTCTGTTTTTGTTCCTGTCCTTGTCGGATTCTTGTTTGTTGTGTTTCATGCCTGAGCCAGACTATCGTCATGTTTGCTGTAACCTTGTCCTGTCCTGTCGGAATCTGCCGGTCTATCTGAGCCTACCTATGTTTGGTTATTAAAGAAGCTCTGTTTAAGTTAGTTCGCTTTTGGGTCCTCATTCACTCACCGTAACAATACTTTTATGACTGCTGAATAGCAATTATCAGTCACTGAGATCATGTATTTTCAGGTCAAGATACCTCAAGAAGCAACTGGTCTCCATCCCTCGATCGCACATTCATCTCTCTCTTTCACATACAGTAGTAGGCAGACAAGTAAGCGCACAATGGGTTATGGTCATTGTAGTTAATTACCATGTTTTCTGAGCTAAACTGTGTAGGATATTTGCCTGTTGGAAACTTCAACTCCCTACTACATCCCACAGTTCGGTCTTGATCTGATCTGATTTATTTAGGGCTCTGGAGTGGCAAAGCTGTCTAAGACACTGCATCACAGTGCTAGAGGTGTCACTACAGACCCTGGTTTGATTCCATGCTGTATCACAACCGGATGTGATTGGGAGGCCTATAGGGACTTGGCCAGTGTAGGCCGCCTTTGTAAATAAGAATTTATTCTTAACTGACTTGCCTAGTTAAATAAATAAAAACACTCTCTGGAGAGACTTTAAATTGAGCTCAAATAAAAAGCCATCCAAAAAACAAGTATATAGTATGAGTTCTCTATGTTTGAAAAGTAGCATGCAGCTCACAGTATTGTTTCTTCATCCTATTTAATGTATTTTCAGTTATGTTTTTTTTCTTCCCTGTTCAGAGAAATGTATCATTGAAGTTGTTAGGTTTATCTGACATCCTGATTTTACCATGTTCTGACCACTAGATGGTGCTGCCCCCCTCCAATTGTTAAAGGGATAGTTTGCCTAAAATACAAAATTACATATTGGTTTTCTTACCATGTAAGCAGTCTATGGACCATTTTTTTTTGTTAAGCAAATGTATTCAAAATAGAAAAGTGTGATCACATTTACATAAGTATTCAGACCATTAACTCAGTACTTTGTTGAAGCACCGTTAGCAGCGATTACAGCCTAAAGTATTATTGGGTATGACACTACAAGCTTGGCACACCTGTATTTGGGGAATTTCTCCAATTGCTCCTCTCAAGCTCTGTTAGGTTGGATGGGGAGTTGTTTGATTGGGTTCAAGTCCGAGCTCTGGCTGGGCAACTCAAGGACATTCAGAGACTTGTCCCGAATCCACTCCTGCATTGTCTTGGTTGTGTGCTTAGGCTCATTGTCCTGTTGGAAGTTGAACCTATGCCGCAGTCTGAGGTCCTGAGCACTCTGGACCAGGTTTCATCAAGGATCTCTCTGTACATTTGCCTCGATCCTGACTAGTCTCCCAGTCCCTGCCCCTGAAAAACATTCCAAAAGCATTATACTGCCACCACCATGCTCCACCGTAGGGATGGTGCCAGGTTTCCTCCAGACATGACGCTTGGCATTCAGGCCAAAGAGTTCAATCTTGGTTTCATCAGACCAGAGAATCTTGTTTCTCATGGTCTGAGAGTCCTTTAGGTGCCTTTTTGCTAACTCCAAGCTGTAACGTTACAATATGGAGAAAAAGTGAAGGGGCCTGAGTACTTTTGAACGCACTGTATATATACTGACATAGCTCACTGTAATATATCTACTGATGTACATATCATTCTTAGTATATCCTGTGTAATTCTACCAGTGTATGTATAGATTGCATTTTGATTACTCCTACAGTACTATTTGGGTTGTTAATAAGATTCGTCCCGCCGTTTTTGAATTCATGATTATTATTATTTTTTATACTTACTTGTTTGATATTTTACTGCAGTGTTAGGAGTTTGTAGCGTAAGCATTTCGCTGCGCCCGCTATAACACCTGCTAAACTGTGTACGCAATCACTCAACTCTAATTAGATTTCTGTTTACCTGTTTGAAATGCTAACTCTAATGCAAGTCACTAACTTGTTTTCCATCCAATTGGCAACAGAATTTCATGTGAATATTCAAACATTTTCATAAAAACAATATGTGTTTTCCCACCAGAGATGTTTCCATCAGATTGACGTGTTGCAGATAAAAGGCTGTGTGATGACGTAGTGCACATAAAAATACCTTTTACTGTTAAATTCCCATGTACCAAATAAAATATACAAGTTGCAGGGGTTTCCATCACATTTTGAACTTGACTGATGTTTTTCTCACAAAAAAATCAAGATTAAATAATATTTCAACAAAACAATGTTGTTTAAATGCTAATTTGATCTGTTTCTAACAACAGAAACGATTTCAGAACAATCTGAAATGGAGGGTGTCTCAATCTTCTTTTTGGTGCTTTTTGAGGTGGAACTTAGTAGATAATGTGATCTAAGGGATTAGACCTACAGGGGTTAAAGAAATACACTTACAGCCAAGGTGATGCTGTGAGTGTATTGTGTGCATGTGCACAGACATGCACTCACATGCGTTTTCAGCCCAAAAAGTTTTCCTGAGCCAATCGGTTAGGGATTGTTCAGCTCTAAACTAGGTTCTGTGCCCTGAGACCTCCCCTATTGGGAGAAGAGCTGGGAAACAGCCAGTGACTCAACAGAAGGTACCATATGGTCTCCACAGCACTGTTGTACCATATGTCATTGTCATCAATGACAGACTTATTAAAAGTAATACCTTTACGGGATCCAAAATATTAGATTTGTTACAAACATATTATGCATATCAATCTATTCAGTCTATGTTCAGTATACAGTACCAGTCAAAGTTTGGACACACCTACTCATTCAAGGGATTTTCTTTCTTTTGACTGTTTTCTATATTGTAGAATAATAGTGAATACATAAAAACTATGAAATAATACATATAGAACCATGTAGTGACCAAAAATATATATTTTATATTTGAGATTCTTCAAAGTAGTAAATCTTTGCCTTGATGACAGCTTTGCACACTTTTGGCCTTCTCTCAACCAACTTTACCTGGAATGCTCCCACGTAGTTCCCACATATGCTGAGCACTTATTGGCTGCTTTTCCTTCACTCTGCGGCCCAACTCATCCCAAACCATCTCAATTGGTGTTGTTTCAAATCAGAGGCAGCTGTCTATCGTTGTCTCTGATTGGGAATCATACTTAGGCAGCCTTTTTCCACCTGTTTTTTGTGGGTGTTTATTTTCTGTTTAGTATCTGGTTACCTGACAGAACTGTTCGCTTTCGTTTTATTACTTTGTTCGAGTGTTTCTTTGATCAATAAAATCATGAACACTTTCCACGCTGCGCTTTGGTCCACTCATTCCGACAAGAGCCGTTACAATGATTCTATAATATAGAAAATAGTCAAATTAAAGAAAACACTTGAATGAGTAGGTGTGTCCAAACTTTTGACTGGTACTGTATGTATGTGATGTGTATATTCTTGCTGACAAGGTAGCTCTTAAATTATTATATTCTGTGATAATTGTTTTTGTTAGAGCGGAACCCTTAATCCCAACTGCTAGTTAGTCACTACCTTTTTATGGAGGTAAATATTAAATCAGCCAAGTGCAAAGGAGACATTATTATCCCTTCATGGCCCATAAATAACTTGTGATGTGGCCTGCTTTTGAGTGTAACCATTTTGGATGGGTACAGTAACTTCGAGCTTGGCAGTTTGGGTGCTGTGTAAGCATAAACTACACTCATTCAAACTATGGCCCTCCCTTGGCACTCTCCCTCTCTCTCTTTCTCTCCCTGACTCTTCTTTCTGTCCCTCCCTATGCCTCTCTTTTTCTCTACCCTTCAAATTTTTTCTCCCTCAGCTCACTCTCTATACTTTCTCTCTGCCTGTCTTTATCTATATCCCTCCCCCTCTCTCTTCCTCTCTTCCATTCTTTCTCTCTCTAACCTTCCTTCTCTCCCTCTCCGAGTTCTCTTGTGCATTTGCTCATGTTCCTTTGATGTGCTAAACAATACGAGGGATACATTCCCTGTTGAGTTCTGAGGAATCCAAGCTGAAACTGCACACCACAGCACAAGCATGTCCCTGGGACCTCCAGGGAATGGAGAAGATGTTACAGAGACTTCTTGTGGAGACATGGGCCAGTGCTCCATCAAAACAGTTTACCAGGAAGTACAAACACAACATTGGCGAGGGTCAATGCATATTGTGAATCCCACCCACAGAAAATGACCTTTGTCTTTATTGTTTGATAAGCTATTGAGGTGTTCCATTGTTTGGGTCACCACTTTATGATTAGGGACTAATTATAGAATCCATGGAATGTGCATGTAGACTATAGATTTAATTGATATAAGGATAGGCGTCTGCTGAATTCAAGCTTTACATACCAGGAGGAAAAAGAAAGACCTGCATATGCTCTCTCTCTCTCTTGTTCCCCATCTTTCTCGCTTAGATGCGCACACACACATACACACACGATGAATGCGCTTCGTTATGGGGGATGAAAGGTGATCTATAGGTAAATGAGTGCTCTCGGATGTGAGGTGTTACTGGGGCATAGTCTGCTGGAGTTTCTGATATCGGTGTTGTTCCACATCCACGTACAGTACCAGTCAAAGTTGGACACACCTACTCATGCAAGGGTTTTTCTTAATTTTTACTGTTTTCTACATTGTAGAATAATAGTGAAGACATCACAACTATGAAATAACACATATATAATCATGTAGTAACCAAAAATGTGTTAAACAAATCAAAATATGTTTTATATATGATATTCTTCAAAGTAGCCACCCTTTGCCATGATGACAACTTTGCGCACTCTTAGCATTCTCTCAACCAGCTTTACCTGGAATGCTTTCACAGCAGTCTTGAAGGAGCTCCCATATATGCTGAGGACTTGTTGGCTGCTTTTCCTTCACTCTGTGGTCCAACTCATCCCAAACCATATCAAATGGGTTGAGGTCGGGTGATTGTGGGGGCCAAGTCATCTGATGCAGCACCCCATCACTCTCCTTATTGGTCAAATATCCCTTACACAGCCTGGAGATTTGTTGGGTCATTGTCCTGTTGAAAAACAAATGATAGTCCCACTATGCGAAACCAGATGTGATGGCGTATCACTGCAGAATGCTGTGGTATCCATGCTGTTTAAGTGTGCCTTGAATTCTAAATAAATCACAGACAGTGTCACCAGCAAAGCACACCCACACACACCATCACACATCCTCCTTCATCCTTCACAGTGGGAACCACACATACAGAGATCATCCAATCACCTACTCTGCGTCTCACAACGACACCGCGGTTGGAACCAAAAAATTTGGACTCATCAGACCAAAGGACAGATTTCCACCGGTCTAATGCCCATTGCTCGTGTTTCTTGGTCCAAGCAAGTCTCTTCTTCTTATTGGTTTCCTTTAGTAGTGGTTTCTTTGCAGAAATTCAATCACGAATGCCTGATTCACACTGTCTCATCTGAACAGTTGATGTTGAGATGTGTCTGTTACTTGAACTCCATGAAGCATTTATTTGGGATGCAATTTCAGAGGCTGGTAGCTCTAATGAACTTATCTTCTGCAGCAGAGGTAACTTTGGGTCTTCCTTCCCTCTGGCGGTCCTCATGAGAGCCAGTTTCATCATAGCACCTGATCGTTCTTGCGGCTGCAGTTGAAGAAACTTTCAAATGTTTTGACATTTTGCTTATTGCCTGATCTTCATGTGTTAAAGTATTGATATGAACTTGGTATTTTACCAAATAGGGCTATCTTCTGTATAACACCCCTACCTAGTCACAACACAACTGATTGGCTCAAACGCATTAAGAAGGAAAGAAATTCCAGAAATAAACTTTTAATAAAACACACGTGTTAATTGAAATGCATTACAGGTGACTGACTACCTCATGAGGCTGGTTGTGAGAATGCTAAGAGTGTGCAAAGCTGTCAAGGCAAAGGGTGGCTAATTTGAAGAATTTCAAATATGAAATATATTTTCATTTGTTTATTGACACTGAAGAATCTGAAAAAAAAAATTGAATTGTGTAACACTTATTTGGTTACTACATGATTCCATATGTGTTATTTTATAGATTTCATATCTTCACTATCATTCTACATTGTAGAAAATAGTAAAATGAATAGGTGTGTCTAAACTTTTGACTGGTACTGTAGGTCTAACCATACACCCATACCGTGTCTTATGATCCATCTCCCTGTTTCATACTCATTGCTCACAAACTGTGCCATATGGAGTTCATGTTTGTGGCTGTGTTTATCTGTAATCGATATCATTTTGCGCACCGACATGTCTGTTTGATTAACTTCTATCCTGTGAATTACATTAACTAACACTTTATTGCAATGATTTGTCAGATAAAATGTGCCAACAAGGACACTGAAATGGATCTCTCTTTCTCTCACTCTCTCTCTCTCTCTTTCACTTGGACATACTTTATCTTTCCATCTCACTCTCTCTTTCACTCTTGTTCTCCCACAAACACAAGCATTCTGTTTGTAGTTATTTCATGCAAATGTTTCCTTTCTTGAGAGCCACTTCTACACAGAAGGTACTTTGGGTCTTGAATGGGATGACTATAATAAAATATTTGCTTTAATGTTTTGACAAATTGAAGGAAACCTACCTATTGGGACTGAGGTCAATAGTAAGTATTGTATGTAATTAACCACATAACAATAATATAGAGAAACTAAAACGTTAGTAACACAATTAGACATTGTGCATACAAAAATGACCACCGCTGACACACAGATCATTAGAAATGACAGGATACATTTTAATCTTCGCCAAACTTGAAACTCATGAGCTGCCTATAGTCTACTATAATGCCCATTAAAAAAAGGGAGATCCCGTGAAAGAAACATGACCGCGGATGGAAATCAAATGCCAGTCCAACTGATTCGTTCTGGCACCGGCCCTGACTGTACCTATACACTAACGTATTCCTTACAGTAGAGTACAGTATATTAATAAAAACAGGGTAGGTATATAAATTATACAGTTTGAATAGAAACAGGAAATATAAACTTCCTTCCAAATGACCCTGCTGTATTGGCAGGAAATGTTGCCTTTTTGTCCAGCTCAAGGGAGCACTTCAACTCCTTGATGGATTGTAAAATGTATATTTTTGGAAATATTTTTCTAAAGATCTACCAAAACAGCAAGAAGTTATCCTCTACGGGATCGGTGTCCCTATACTTGGGCGGTTGAGTTAACGTGCGCTAATGTGATTAGCATGACATTGTACGTAACAGCAAACTTTCCAGGATATAGACATGTCTTTTATGGGCTTCAAGCTTAAAATCTTGTTAATCTAACTGCACTGTCCAATTTACAGTAGCTATTACAGTGAACAAAATACCATGCTATTTATTGTTTGAGGAGAGTGCACAACAACAACAAAAACTTTTTTCACATCAGCTGGTTTGATACACTCACCTTTGAAGGTAAATAATGTACTTACATTCAGTAATCTTGCTCTGATTTGTCATCCTGAGGGTTCCAGAGGTAAAATGTAGCATAGTTTTGTTTTATTTTCAAATGTAGAAACTGGGTTTTACA